>NC_086385.1:2058260-2228260 GCF_036588685.1 Mytilus trossulus | reverse complement strand
TACTTAATCCTTTTTTTGCAACTGTCATCCATAAAAAACATTTTACGTAACAGCAAAAACACTTGTGTAAGGGATTCATGGCTGTACATCTCTGCAAAACCTACAATGACACCACATGGTCTTATTACGAAGAGCATACCAGCTGTTGTTTTGTAAAACTTGTTCAATTTCGATTTGTCTTTGCAACTTTTCACTTCTTCGTCTGTTACAATTATTCTCTCAATGCTTTCGTCGCTGTACAAACTTTCGTATTCTAAATAAGAATAAAAATACATCTACATACATGTATCATCAATGATTGATGTACAAACATTTGTATTCAGAATAATAAATGTGTTAATTAAATTGCTTATTACTTATTCAGGAGAACAACAAAAGTATTTTTTACAAGAAAAAATACATGTACCAATTAACAGTTTCTATACTTGTATCGTCAAGTCTAACTCTTGCAGGCTCGATGCACTATTACATTTTTGCAAACTGTAAATGTTTATTGTATTTAACAATATTCTGTAACGATATACCGGCATATTGCTTTCATTTCAGTTAGTGTTTCTATATGAATTGGATTTTAAATAGAAAAGCATAATATTCACCTAACAAAAAGTACTATTCATCGGGCACAACATCATTTGCTTTTACATTTACATAAATGTTTAAAGTAATTTGTACTTTTTTCATTTCTATTCCGTTCTATTTGATGACATTACATTTTTTGGAAGCATATTTACTTATTATTATTCATACATGTACTTTTAAGCAGTAATTCCACGTATTAACATTGCAATTACATTTTAATGTACAAAATTCATATAAATATTTATATAAAAACGCTTATAATTTTTTTTTAGTGGAGACAGATATAGTAAGACAAAACATACTTAACAGGCTTTTTAAATCGTCCTCCAAATCCAGGATCTTCTGGACAACAATCTTGAACACGTAGTCCTTCTGATGATAAAATCCTACATTTCAAACAGACAAGGTAAAGAAAAATATCTTGTTTTCTGGTATATTTATAACATATTTCATGTTTATTTCTAAGATATATGTATGTAATAATTTCTGAATTTACAGTAGTTCAATATATTGATTCTCTTCAGAAATTTTAAATTCTCACCAAAAATGTCTCTGGATGCTTCAAGAATAATCGTTAGAGGGAATTCTGTGTAGGGTATACATCAGTAAAATATTTTTTTAGGGTCCAGCTGAAGGACGCCTCAGGGTGGGGGAATTTCTCACTACATTGAAGACCTGTTCGTGACCTTCTGCTGTTGTTTTTTCTATGGTATATAGCTCTAGAAAAATCAGTATTATAAACCACATTAACAAAAGTCATCTAGAAGTCATTGAAAGATCAAAAACATATCATAGGGAACATTTGTACTAAGTTTCAAGTTGATTGGACTTCAATTTCATCAAAAACTTCCTTGACCAAAAACTTTAACCTGAAACTCCCACTTTCATTTTCTATGTTCAATGGACCGTGAAATTGGGATCAAAAGTCTAATTTGACTTTAAAATTAAAAAGATCATATCATAAGCAACAAGTATACTAAGTTGCAAGTTGATTGGACTTCAGCTTCATCAAAAACTACCTTGGTCAAAAACTTTAACCTGAAGTGGGACGAACGGACGCACGGATGAACGCACGGACGGACGGACGGAGCCACAGACCAGAAAGCATATTGCCCCTTTCCAGTCATGTTGTTGCATTTTTTCATGAACCATTCAACCAAAGCTTTTCAAATTTTAATCTGTTGTTACTCATGATGACAAAATGGAAGGCAAGTTTGATATTGATGATTTTCACTTTAACCGTGCATCAGTTATGGTTCTTGTACTATTGAAAAATGCCAGTACACGGATAAATATTAATAAATCCGGTTTTCGGTCGCTCTGACAGCCTCTTGTTTTAAATTTCTGAATGATGTATCAAGGGACTATTTGTTTCCTCATCTTTTACAATCCATTCACAGTAGTACTAATCATACATGTCATCAGAGACATATAATACAATGTCATCAGAGACATATAATACAATACATGTCGTCAGAGACATATAATACCATACATGTCATCAGAGACATATAATACAATACATGTCGTCAGAGACATATAATACAATACATGTCATCAGAGACATATAATACAAAACATGTCATCAGAGACATATAATCCAATATATGTCACCAGAGACATATAATACAATACATGTCATCAGAGACATATAACACAATACATGTCATCAGAGACATATAATACAATACATGTCATCAGAGACATATAATCCAATACATGTCACCAGAGACATATAATACAATACATGTCATCAGAGACATATAACACAATACATGTCATCAGAGACATATAATACAATACATGTCATCAGAGACATATAATACAATACATGTCATCAGAGACATATAACACAATACATGTCATCAGAGACATATAACACAATACATATCACCAGAGACATATAATACAATACATGTCATCAGAGACATATAATCCAATACATGTCACCAGAGACATATAATACAATACATGTCATCAGAGACATATAACACAATACATGTCATCAGAGACATATAATACAATACATGTCATCAGAGACATATAATACAATACATGTCGTCAGAGACATATAATACAATACATGTCATCAGAGACATATAATACAATACATGTCATCAGAGACATATAACACAATACATGTCATCAGAGACATATAATACAATACATGTCACCAGAGACATATAATACAATACATGTCATCAGAGACATATACTACAATACATGTCATCAGAGACATATAATACAATGTCATCACAGACATATGATACAATACATGTCATCAGAGACATATAACACAATACATGTCATCAGAAACATATAATACAATACATGTCACCAGAGACATATAATATAATACATGTCATCAGAGACATATAATACAAAACATGTCATCAGAGACATATAATACAATGTCGTCAGAGACATATAATACAATACATGTCATCAGAGACATATAATACAGTACATGTCATCGGAGACATATAATACAGTACATGTCATCAGAGACATATAATACAATAATCTCATCAGAGACATATAATACAATGTCATCAGAGACATATAATACAATACATGTCTTCAGAGACATTTAATACAATACATGTCATCAGAGACATATAATACAATACATGTCATCAGAGACATATAATACAATACATGTCATCGGAGACATATAATACAATACATGTCATCAAAGACATATAATACAATACATGTCATCAGAGACATATAACACAATACATGTCTTCAGAGACATATAATACAATACATGTCATCAGAGACACATAATATAATACATGTCATCAGAGACATATAATACAATACATGTCATCGGAGACATATAATACAATATATGTCATTAGAGACATATAATATAATACATGTCATCAGAGACACATAATATAATACATGTCATCAGAGACATATAATACAATACATGTCATCGGAGACATATAATACAATACATGTCATCGGAGACATATAATAAAATACATGTCATAAGAGACATATAATACAATACATGTCATCAGAGACATATAATCCAATACATGTCACCAGAGACATATAATACAATACATGTCATCAGAGACATATAACACAATACATGTCATCAGAGACATATAATACAATACATGTCATCAGAGACATATAATACAATACATGTCATCAGAGACATATAACACAATACATGTCATCAGAGACATATAATACAATACATGTCATCAGAGACATATAATACAATGTCATCAGAGACATATAATACAATACATGTCTTCAGAGACATATAATACAATACATGTCATCAGAGACACATAATATAATACATGTCATCAGAGACATATAATACAATACATGTCATCGGAGACATATAATACAATATATGTCATTAGAGACATATAATACAATACATGTCATCGGAGACATATAATACAGTACATGTCATCGGAGACATATAATACAATAATGTCATCAGAGACATATACTACAATACATGTCATCAGAGACATATAATACAGTACATGTCATCAGAGACATATAATACAATACGTGTCATCAGAGACATATAATACAATACATGTCATCAGAGACATATAATACAATGCATGTCATCAGAGAGATATAATACAATACATGTCATTAGAGACATATAATACAATACATGTCATTAGAGACATATAATATAATACATGTCATCAGAGAAATATAATACAATACATGTCATCAGAGACATATAATACAATATTATTTTGTTTTTTTTTCAGTAAAGAGGGCTTAATACATGCCTGTTGCCCAATCCAATTCAATTTATTTGAATAACATATTGTTTAAGGTGGTACCTAACACTACCGGGAGATAACTCTGTAAAATCAACTAAATGTTTTAATTACGTTGTGTTGTAAAAGGAATATTAAAAACTTCTCAACGATCAAAATTGGTGTTTGTCAAACTGCTATATAACCAGTGTAATTTTTCTGACAAAACCGTTGGTTCAAAATGTTTGAAATTTTTATATTTTTGTTAAAGGGTCAAAGTATATACTTTGACAAAATTTTATGAAAATTAAACGAGCCAAATCAATTTTAGTGAAAGTGTTGGGTACCACCTTAAACTAATATTTTTTATTAGACGTTGGAGCAATATCCTATTTACCAGGAAGAGACAATTATAGACATTTTACAGCTTCTACATTTCTGAATATGGACATCGGTCAACCATTCATATAGTGTTTTCAACTCTTTTCATATATTTCTTTAACCCATTCTGACAGAGTGTCCGATTCAACTTCTTCTCTTTTAGCCCATGCTTTGTAGTAGTCCTCAAAGGAATCTATATTTATTTGAAGGCATGGCCTTTCGGAAAAGTTCATGTTGAATTATGTTAGGATCCCTTATATTAACATGGCCAGATAACTGTACGTTAATGGTGTGTTGGAACAGTCACGTTTTTGGTGATTTTTATGTATTCTTGTAAATCATTGACCTTCTAAATGCACAAGAGTCAAATTATGAATATCCCATAGGATGTTTCGTGGAACACACAAATCAAATACTACGGTACCATGTTCCGTGTAGCCGAAGAGGACCTGTGTAAATCCGGACGACGACGTCTTAGCAGTTTTTTTTTTTTTTATCATTGTCCGGGTTTTTAAAATGGTTATAATAGGTGTGGATTCGCTAAAGCGGATGTATCGAAAATATTAACAGAACATGGTTTAACTTTTGAAAAGTATCTGAATTTGGAAGTAAAAATTACCTTTTGAGCTGTAAATGAGTCAATCATGGAAATACCGTAGGATGTTCCGTGGAACACACAAATTATGTGTAGCAGCAGAGTACCTTGTTAATCCGGACAACGTCCTAGCAGTTTGTTCTTTGTATTGCTATTCATCATGCATTAATTGCTACCAAGTAAATAATGCCCTCGGGGGAACTATCCATCAGCAGTAAAGTTTTTCCTAGGAAGAAACTTGCAATCGACTTGGTGGTAGTAAAAAGTAAAGTAACTATACAATAGACCGTTGGTTTTCCTGTTTGAATGGTTTTACACTAGTAATTTTGGGACCTTTATAGCTTGTTGTTCGATGTGAGCAAAGGCTGCGTGTTGTAGGCCATATATTGACCTATAATGGTTTACTTTAATTTGTAGATTGTTTTTTGGATGGATAATGCGTGTTTAAATCTGTCCAAATTAACGTTTGGGAACACCTTTGAATACTGTAAAAATCAACAGCTGACTCCCCCTTACCAAAAAAAATCCCTGCGGCAAACATGCAAGTTTGCAGCAAACATTTCCGCAAGCTTGCAGCAATCATTTGCTGCAAACTTGCCGCAACCATTTCACCATGCAAATGAAGTTTGCGGCAAGCTTGCTGCAAACATATTTATGCAAACTAGATTTGCTGCAAGCTTGCGGCAATTGTTTGTTGCAAACTTGCGGCAAACTTGCGGCAAACTTGCAGGAACTACACATATACTTATGTCATGTGTGAAGACACATTCAATTTATCTCTTTCAAATTACACAGCAACATTTTTAAAAATTCAATTCCTGTCTTCATACAAACAGTAATTGAAAGAATTCTCACAAACACATGAGATTTAAGGAAATACATACATGCATTTGAGTTTCGAAAAAGGGGCAGGAGTCATTCTCAAATGACATAATATACCTGTATTAAAAAAATGAACAAGGTAAAATCTCAAATGTGTATTGAGACTATAAAGCTAGGTAATAGTTGCATTACATAATTTAACTAAATCTTAATAAACATGATCATGATGGTGTAGTACATCAGTTACAAATTCAAACTTATAATACCTTAAGTTTTTTCAATCACGCATACATGTATATAAAGTTGCTTACTTAATTATGTATGATGATAAGATTTATTATTTCATTACAACATGGAGTTCTGTGAATCATTTGTACTTACAAAATTACACATACTGATTATCCCATATTATTGAACCAAAATGCCTCTGGTCTTAATTTCTCTACTTAATTTCATGTCTTCTTGGGGAATATTTAACTGTCCTTCATATTTGCTTGCATTGGCAAACGTCTGGTCAAGGAACAAAAGGGTTGTCTCGAGTAGTTCACAGCAATAGTTGTTAAACATTTGATTGCATATTTACGTAGTGTGATTCTACAAATGCAAAGTTGTGTTGTGATCTTCGCGAGTTATAGGAGCGGATCCAACTATATGCGTCCATTCAAATGCATTGATTGTCCAAAACAAAAGGGGGGGTCCAATTATAGTATTATCAATTTTGCAATCAAGTTATGGAATCACGAGTAAGAAAGTTCAATGCAGCGCTTTACACTTTTTCAGTATTCAAAGCACGTGATAATAATCTTACTAAACTAAAAGAGGCAGACACTTTGATTTATAACACATTATAAAAAAAATAACGTACGCCAATGTCCTCATTAAATTCAAGTATCTAATATACAATAATCTAAAATATGCGAGCCCGACACTCTCTCCGCATCGTTGATGGAACGAAGAATCCTTAAATGGAAAAACATAATGTGTGTATTAATGTTCTACCTAAATGTCGGGAATCCCTTTTAAATAATATGTTGTTGTTCCTCTGCAGACAAAGCCTCAAACAATATTATATGTGTAGGTAATTCCTATTATTACGAGTGTGTTATCAAACAATTAGGCATCAATGAAAACTTTGGTTATTCTACGTTAAAAAAACGTAAACTTTGAAACAGATGGGATAGTGTCATACATTGTGCTACAAGTCCTCTATAGTGCCTCATTGGATATTTCAATAAACAACACATCTGAAGCATCGGAACTAAACACATTTATTTAAAAACCAGTTGTTGGCATGACACGGGTTATTTTCTTCTGATATATGTTATGATAGTATGATACTAAACTCCTAACGAGAAGGATTGTGCCTGATATTCTTATGATGAAGACATAATCTTTCAATCAGTTTAATTGAAGTCTGGAGCTGGCATGTCAGTTAACTGCTAGTAGTCTGTTGTTATTTATATATAATTGTCATTTTGTTCATTTTCTTTGGTTATATCTTCTGACATCAGATTACTCTTGAACTGAATTTCAATGTGCGTATTGTTATGCGTTTACTTTTCTACATTGGCACGAGGTATAGAGGGAGGGTTGAGATCTCATAAACATGTTTAACCCCGCCGCATTTTTGCGCCTGTCCCAAGTTAGGAGCCTCTTGACTTTGTTAGTCTTGTATTATTTTTAATTTTAGATTTTTGTGTACAATTTGGAGTTTAGTATGGCGTTCATTTTCACTGAACTAGTATATATTTGTTGAGGGCAGCTGAAGGACGCCTCCTAATGCGGGAATTTCTCGCTGCATTGAAGACCTGTTGGTGACCATCTGCTGTTGTCTGTTCTATGGTCGAGTTGTTGTCTCTTTGAAACATTCCCCATTTCCATTCTCAATTTTATTAGCTCTCTTTTGAAGCTTGACCTTTCACCGTGTAGTTAGACAATAAATTTTAGAAAATCTCCCCTTTAATGGTGTTGCCGTAGGCGTTCAAGCAAAATGTACTTGATACAAACATATGGGACAGTAGAAAATACTACACCAATCCCCAACAATCTAATCTACCAAACAATTAGACGTATACAAACAAGAGGCTCTCAAGAGCCTGAATCGCTCACCTTAATTCTTTTGGTTAAATCTCTCATCAATGATTATTTTAGCTTTTAAATTTATTTAAATGTTTTTTGGATCGTCCTATTTTCTTCAAAAGCCAAAAAAAAAATTATTTTCTCCTATCTTCTATTTTAGCCATAGGAGCTATGTTTCTTGACATACAAGGAAATAAAATATAAAATTTATACTAGATACTCTGAAACTCATTTAGCCTAAGTTTGGCTGAAATTGATACAGCAGTTTCAAAGGAGAAGATTTTTTAAAGTAAATCAACATGATGAACAAATTGTGAAAAAAAGTCTTGAAAGGGCAATAACTCCTTAAGGGGTCAATTGACAATTTTGGTCAAATTGACCTAATTGAAGATCTTACTTTGCTGAACATTATTGCTGTTTACAGTTTATTTCTATCTATACTTATATTCAAGATAATAAACAAAAACAGCAAAATTTCCTTAAAATTATCAATTCAGGGGCAGCAACCCAACAACAGGTTGTCTGATTCATCTGACAATTTCAGGGCAGATAGAAATTGACCTGATAAACAATATTACCCTGTCAGATTTGCTCTAAATGCTTTGGTTTTTGAGTTATAAGCCAAAAACTGCATTTGACCCCTATGTTCTATTTTTAGCAATGGCGACCATGTTTGTTGATAGATCAAAACTTCGGATACAATTTATAAATTAGATACTCTAAGGAACATTTAGTTAAAGTTTGAAAGTATTTGGCCCAGTAGTTTCAGAGGAGAAGATTCTTGAAATAGTTTACGACGACAGACGACGACAGACGACGACAGACGACGACGGACGACGACGAACGCCAAGTGATGGCATAAGCTCACTTGTCCCTTCGGAACAGGTGAGCTAACAAAACAATCAACACATAACCACATACATATTTGTATGGTCCACACACATGATGTCTCACTCACAGAATGTTGTGGTTAAACAGTAAAACAGTTTTAAAATTAAGCACAGTCCTCAACTTATTAGAAGGTCAAAGCCCAGATCGAAACCGGACAATACATACAAATAAAGAAAACAGCATGGTCTGCATAAAAAAAACACGTACATAACGAGTACCACCTTGTTTTTGTTGGATACCTATACTCTACAGGACTTCGTAGAGAATTAGTGGATATAAACTTTGAAATAGTAATGGTTCTCAAGATATAGAACGGACACGATCTGTTCCATAGATCATGAGTTTATCAACTGAAGCCTGAAGACCCTGAACTTTGACCGTGGAAGTTTTACAAACATGATGACACACCCTCTGGTGTTGGTTAATATGCATGTCAAGTATAAAGTATGACATTATATTGGTTCTCTTGATATAGAACGGACTCAATTTGTTGCTGACTGATCACTATAGGCCTTTCGCATGGCCCATAATAATGCAGAATACTCCATAAGCCTGTAATGTGCATTTAACCAATGTTTCTTTCTTAATGTTGGTGATTTCAACTAGTCTATCCATATGATGGTCGAATATTAATGGAAACTGCAAAATATCCTTTAACAAGAGGCTGTCACAACGACAGCAAACCGGATTTATTAATATTTATTTGTGTCCTGGCAATATCACAAGAACCATTACTGATGAATGGTGAAAGTGAAAATCGTCAATATCAAATTTGATTTCCATTTTGTCATCAGTATCAACATATTAAAATTTGAAAAGCTTAGATTGAATGGTTCATGAGTAAATGCAACAACTTGAATGGAAACGCCATTTTACAATCTTTCAAGAACCATAACGCCTGAACGGTAAAAGCCTAAATCGTCATTATTAAACTTGACTTATATTTTGTCATCAGTAACAACATATAAAAATTTCAAAAGCTTTGGTTGAATGGTTCATGAGAAAATGCACGGACACGACTGGAAACACCATTTTTCAATCTTTCAAGAACCATAACTCCTGAACGGTAAAAGTCAAAATCGTCATTATTTAACTTGACCTCTATTTTGTCATCAGTAACAACATATTAAAATTTGGGAAGCTTTGGTAGAACAGTTCATGCGTAAATGCACGGACACAACTGGAAACTCTATTTTTCAATCTTTCAAGAACCAAAACTCCTGAACGGTAAAAGTCAAAATCGTCATTATTGAACTTGACCTCCATTTTGTCATCAGTAACAACATATTAAAATTTGGGAAACTTTGGTAGAACAGTTCATGCGTAAATACACCTACACGACTGGAAACTCCATTTTTCAATCTTTCAAGAACCATAACTCCTGAACGGTGAAAGTCAAAATCGCCATTATTGAACTTGACCTTCATTTAGCTGCCAGTAACAACATATTACAATTCTAAAAGCTTTGGTTGAACAGTTCATGGGTTAATGCACGGACAACATTTGATTGCCGCCCGCCCGACCACCCGGCCGCCCGCAGTACATCCCCAAATCAATAACCGAGATTTTTGTCACAAAAATCCGGTTAAAAACGTGTCTGGGGAAATAGTCGAGTTGCTGTCTTATTAATGTAATCTACCTTCAGTTTTGCATATAAACTTTTCATCATGTACTAATAATAACAATACAAAGAAAGTTAAAGTGTATTTAAAAGTATTTATTCAATTTTCTATTTCATAATCTGTGTTAGTATGAATGTCAAAACAATGACGGATCTACACATATAAAAAGTATGATATTATTTATTAAACACGAATATAAGTACACAATATAATTTGGTTTTCAACCATGGACATATCCACAACTTTCACGACTAAATTTATCATCAGTATGTGATATAATGCATAATAAAACAATAATTGCATTCAAAAAAGAAACTTTCCATTTTCAATTTTATTTAAATTAACGAATAAATGAGATTAAAAAAAAAGAACAGTTATATATTTAAATTTAAAAACCCACAAGAATTTGTGTGTATATAAAAATATTAGAAAAGAGGGGCGAAAGATACCAGAGAGACGGTCAAATTCATAGATCGAAAATAAACTGACCACGGCATAGCTAATAATGAAAAAGACCAGCAGACAAATGATAGTTCATATGCCACAATTTAAAAAAAAGACTACGCAACATGAACTCGACCAAAAATGGAGTGAAGAGAAGAGAAGGGTCAAACAAAACAAATATTATTCGTATAAAATCTACAGAACAACGACAACAACAATGAATATCCTGTTAGTGCAGTCTATGTTTTTTTCAAGTTGTATGTTAACATTTTGTTACATATACAGGCATGAACACTGTCTCACTTATCAACATTGTGAATCAAAACAGAGATAAAATACCAGGTTGATGTATGGATTAGCAGACCAGGAAAACAATCCCTGTCTTTCTCTTAGTTAAGGTGCAGATTGTGCGTGACATTTAAACATAGTGGTTTTTTTTCTAGCAGAATATTGAAGACATGTTTTAGTGAACTGAATAAACAAACAGTCTTAAATCAATTTGAATTGTTACATAGCAGCTATGTTAAATACTTATATTTCAAGAAAAATGAAAAAAAAGAAAAAAGTAATATATAAAATCTTTGTCTGAGAATACAGATGGAACAAAACATTGTATGGATATAAAACAAATATCAATGCAAATACAGAAAACACAACCAAACACACAAACAATTAAAAAAAGTCCGTTAAAATGCCATGTACTGCACTGAATCCTACTCGGTAGAAACAATATAAATCTTAGTCGGCAATACAGAAGTGTTATAGATTGCCGCCTTCCATAATTATTGTTCATTAATATTTGACTTTATAAACTAGAGACTCTAAAGAGCCTGTGTCGCTCACCTTGGTCTATGTGAATATCAAACAAAGGAAGCAGATGGATTCAAGACAAAATTGTGTTTTGGTGATGGTGATGTGTTTGTACATCTTACTTTACTGAACATTCTTGCTGCTTACAATTATCTATATCTATAATGAACTTGGCCCAGTAGTTTCAGTGGAAAATGTTAGTTAAAATTTACAATTTTATGAAAATTGTTAAAAATTGACTATAAAGGACAATAACTCCTTAGGGGTCAATTTACCATTTCCGTCATGTTGACTTATTTGTAAATCTTACTTTTTTGAGTTTTGAGTTTATATTTAAACCATAGTTTTTGACGGAAATGCATCGAGCTCGAAAGTTTTCTATTGCATATACACATTGACCTATGACATAAACTCCATAAATAAACTAAACAATTACATACCTTCCATTGCGATAAATACAATTTCACACATTACATGGATAGATTGACTAACTAAATACACTCCATGCATTAACAGGTTGAAAATATACATAACACACATGCCATGACCAATGACGTAAACTTCATAATAAACCAAATAATAACATTTTATTTCATACATATACTGACCAAATACATACACTACATACACACACATACCAAGTTCATAGACCTATACATATACTGATCAATTACATAAACTGTCAAATAACATATGTTTCATACATGCACTGCCCAATTACATGCATTGAACAGGCTAAACAGAGGGTTTGGATGGGGTTAAATGATTTAAGAATAATGTCCTTAAAAATGAAGATTAGAGAATAACGGGCAAAAAAATGAAGATTAGAGAAAAAGGGGTAAATTTTTTGAAGATTAGAGAAAAAAGGGGTGAAAATTAAATGTTTACAGAATAACAGACCCCCCAATCTAGACCTTCTAGAAATATGCACTCCTTACATGCATCGCCACATTGCATACACTCAATACATATACTGACAAATTGCATACGCTCCATACATACACGGACAAGTTACACACACTCCATACATAAATAAACTAACATGATTTACATACTTTCTGTGCATATATAAATCAAATAAATACACTAAAAAAATAAACATAAACTCTATACATATTAAATACACACCATGCAATAATGGCCTGAGTTAACTTCTATGTGAATTAATTATATAATAACGAATTATTTTTTCTTTACTATGCACACTATTGTTGTGTATTGTTTGTGTATATGTAAATATTGTATTCCTCTTATTGAAAGTATGTAGTGATCAAATAAATAAAGTTCAAAGTTCAAAATAAACTTTACAAGTTGTGTTGAAATAATAAAGCTCTTTTATATATCACTTATTTGAGTCATGTTATTAATATATAATTTGCAAAATTAAAAAAAATCGATGTCATAAGAGAATGTAGAAATTATTTAATATTGTCAAGGCATTTATTGTACATATTGTAATCTCCAATAAATCTTGTTAGTTATTTCGGTTGTATATTCCTTTAAATTACCTGAATAACTAATTAAAAATAATGTCTGGTTTAAGTAACACCTGGATTATGTATGCATACATTGACTTCCTTTATAGTGATACAATTATTATAATGTAAAAATATGTCTTTGTTGTAAAATTCAAACTCAGATTTCTTTTAGTTGAAGATTTTCCTCAAAAAGATTTACAAGTTCCTTACATTGTGATGCACGGGCAATATCAAGTGGTGTTTGACCATTCTTATTACGCAATGTGACATCTGCTTTCCATGCAAGTAATGGTTTTACAGTTTCAATGATTCTCTTTGAAAATTGTGTCATAAAATATATATTGAAATATAGATTTGAATAATTTGTAATCAAATATTCCAAATTGGGATCAAATGAACAAACCGCATGTAGAGGAGAATCTCCCTTTGTATTACACTGCGAGACATCAGCCTTTCTCTGCAATAACAGTTCTACTGTATCTTTAAATCCTCCTTTACAGGCAACGAACAATGGAGATTGTCCATCCTCATTACACTTCGAGACATCAGCATTGTTCTGAAGTAACAGTTTAACTGTATCTCTGTATCCTACTTCACTGGCTACATACAATGGAGACTCTCCATTAATGGCACACTGATTGACATTAGCATTTCTCTGAAGTAACAGTTCTACTGTATCTTTATGTCCTCCTGCACAGGCCTTATACAACGGAGATATTCCAACCTTATTACACTGATTGACATCAGCATTGTTCTGCAGTAACAGTTCTACTGTATCTCTAAGTCCACCTGCACAGGCCACATACAACGAAGATGTTCCATCCTTACCACATTGATTGATATCAGCATTGTTCTGAAGTAACAGTTCTACTGTATCTTTATGTCCTCCTGCACAGGCCTTATACAACGGAGATATTCCATCCTCATCACACTGATTGACATCAGCATTGTTCTGAAGTAACAGTTCTACTGTATCTTTATATCCTCCTGCACAGGCCACACACAACGAAGACAATCCATACTTATTACATTGTTTGACATCAGCATTGTTCTGAAGTAACAGTTCTACTGTATCTCTAAGTCCTCCTGCACAGTCCACATACAACGAAGATGTTCCATCCTTACCACATTGATTGACATCAGCATTGTTCTGAAGTAACAGTTCTACTGTATCTTTATGTCCTCCTGCACAGGCCTTATACAACGGAGATATCCCAACCTTATTACACTGATTGACATCAGCATTGTTCTGAAGTAACAGTTCTACTGTATCTTTATGTCCTCCTTTACAGGCCATATACAACGGAGGTGTTCCATGCATACCACACTGATTGACATCAGCATTATTCTGAAGTAACAGTTCTACTGTATCTCTATGTCCCCATGCACAGGCCATATACAACGGAGGTGTTCCATCCTTACCACATTGATTGACATCAGCATTGTTCTGAAGTAACAGTTCTACTGTATCTTTATGTCCTCCTTTACAGGCCACATACAACGGAGATATTCCATCCTCATTACACTGATTGACATCAGCATTGTTCTGAAGTAACAGTTCTACTGTATCTCTATGTCCCCATGCACAGGCCATATACAACGGAGGTGTTCCATCCTTATTACATTGTTTGACATCAGCATTGTTCTGAAGTAAAAGTTCTACTGTATCTCTATGTCCACATGCACAGGCCACATACAACGGAGGTGTTCCATCCTTACCACACTGATTGACATCAGCATTGTTCTGAAGTAACAGTTCTACTGTATCTTTATGTCCTCCTGCACAGGCCTTATACAACGGAGATATTCCAACCTTATTACACTGATTGACATCAGCATTGTTCTGAAGTAAAAGTTCTACTGTATCTTTATGTCCTCTTGTACAGGCCACATACAATGGAGATATTCCATACATACCACACTGATTGACATCAGCATTGTTCTGAAGTAACAGTTCTAATGTATCTTTATGTCCTCCTGCACAGGCCACACACAACGGAGGTGTTCCATCCTTACAACACGGATTGACATCAGCATTGTTCTGAAGTAACAGTTCTACTGTATCTTTATATCCTCCTGCACAGGCCACACACAACGAAGACAATCCATACTTATTACATTGTTTGACATCAGCATTGTTCTGAAGTAAAAGTTCTACTGTATCTCTATGTCCACATGCACAGGCCATATACAACGGAGGTGTTCCATCCTTACCACACTGATTGACATCAGCATTGTTCTGAAGTAACAGTTCTACTGTATCTTTATGTCCTCCTGCACAGGCCACATACAACGGAGGTCTTCCATACTTACCACACTGATTGACATCAGCATTGTTCTGAAGTAACAGTTCTACTGTATCTTTATATCCTCCTTTACAGGCTACATACAATGGAGAATTTTTATCATTGTTACATTGAGATACATCAGCATTGTTCTCTAATAATAGTTTAGCTACAGCTGTATGTCCTCTTTCAGATGCCTTATGTATAGGAGAATTGCCTCTTTCGTCTGTTTTATTCACATCACATTTAACATTAACAATCAGAAATTCAACAATATCAAAGTAACCCCTTATTGATGATTCTATTAAAGGTGTTGTATAATAGTGTGTGTCATACGGATATTCTTGATCACCATATTCGATTGTTTTGCAACCTTCTGTATCAAGCTTTGTTAATACTGTCTTTGCATCATTTCTCCTTTTTAAAAAGCTTATTAACTTATCTCTAAATGTCTTATGAATTAACTGGTAATTATTGAATGTACTTATAATAGCATGCCGTGTTAAGTCACATAACAGTCGTTCAAAATAATCTTCTTCTTCCTCTTTTAATAATACAATTAAATTATCATTTTCATGGACATCCGTCACAGATTCAAAGATAAAATTATCCCGAATAAATATAGCTGGAGCATATTTGATAAAACATTCTGTAAGGTGTTGTCCACAGATTACAGCTGCCATTTTATATATTTTGTCATGTATCATTCTATACTCTGTTCCTCTCAGTTTTAAGTAGGTGCCATTTAATGTTGAAAAGCAAGCTTTTAAAGAATTTCTATGCTTCTGTTTGCTTAAGTCTATATCAAATTCTTTAACAATGTACTCAAGTTTATCCAATTCCATGTTCTTCCTTTCTGAAACTGATCCTAATTTGAGCCAATCTGTATCAAATCCTTCATTAAAAATGATACACAGAACAAGAACACAAAATTGTTCTTTGTTTTCATGAATAATGTTGTTTATGTTCTGTTTAATACTGATTAAAGGAACTGTAAACAGTTTCTTCACTTCCTCAGATGTTTTGTCTTTTGACAATTTACAAAGCAAGGGAAAGTAATCAACGTTCTCTGTGACTTGTTTTATATTGTCAATTATGTCATCAGGAAGATACTTGTGCAGCATATGAATTCTTTCAGCTTCCAGCAGACACAACTCGGGAGATAATAAATTGCATTCTTTTTTTGTGAATAATGAAATACGTTGAAACTGAGCTTCTTTATATATATGCAGTCTACAAGACAGCAGTAGTTTTGGACTTGATACTTTTAAAACCGTTTCATCATTTTTACCTGCAACATCTTTGTCTGCAACTTTAAATATTTTCTCAATTTTTTCTGAATAATCTCTCCACGTCTGTAATGTTTGTGTGTTTATTGTTTCCTTCCCACAGATGTCATCTACAACAAACACTTGTTTTTTGTTTTCATTATGATAATTCATAATGTCTGATGGTCCTGTTAACACTGGTATTATCTCATATCCAAAACTGTCACGTAAGTGTAAGGCAGCTTGATGTATGTTTGAAGATTTACCGCAGCCCGAGCTTCCTGTCACAACAATACAGTTATGTGAGGGTAGAGACTCAAGTATGTGACGTGTTGCTCTGGTTTCCAAAAAGGTAGTTTGGTCTTGCTCCCATTCTCCTATTTCTTGTTCATGGTGAGCTGCAAAGAAAAGAAATTGTACAAGCTGATGTCTGATTTGTAAATTTAATTTTGACCATGAACTGAAGATATAGGCCTGGATATTCATTTACAAATTTCCATGCCCCTTCCTCAGTCCTAATATTAAATTATCGTCCCTCATTTACCTGTTACTAAAACCAACCAGCTAGGTAACAGATCAATATAATCTATGCTATTTGTGTCAATGGATTGCTGACTAATTTGTGTATAAACAATATTTTTGGGGTTCTTACTTAAGGTGATTTGATAGAACCTTTTGCTTGATTGACTTTTGATAAACGCCACATCACCAAATGATGCAATACCCTTTCAAGCTATAGATAACTTGTTATAAAATAGAAACTACTGCATGACCTTATCACATAAACATTGATAAAAGAACAATGAAAAAAAATAGAGCATGTAGAGTTCCAATGTTCTCCTTAAAAAATGGCTTGTTTCTGGCCCCTAATTACTAAACTGTTGGTACCATAACCTCCATAAACAATTCCAACCTTTTTCTTGTGGTATTAAACCTTCTGGTAAAATTTGAAAGAGACCCATTCACTTTAACAACAGTTATTGTCTGGAAACCAAATGTCTTCGGACGACGACAGCGACATCATAGCATTATACAACAGAATTTTTTTTTTGCAGATATATAAAAACAGATTCTGTGAAAATAAGTAAAGAATGTTCAACCCTGCCGCATTTTGCACCTGTCCCAAGTCAGGACCCTCTTACCTCTGTTGGTCTTGTATAATTTGCAATTTTAGTTTCTTTTATATATTTAGGAGTGGAGTTTTAGTATAACGTCCAGCATCACTGAACTTGTACATGTAGTATACTTTTTTGTTTAGGGGCCATCTGAAGCACACCTTCCGGATGCGGGATTTACTTGCTGTATTGAAGACCCATTAGTGACCTTTGGCTGTTTTCTGTTTCTTTGACACATTCCCCGTTTCCATTCTCAATTTTACTTAATATTGGTTTATTCGCAGCCTACAAACTGTATCGAAACACAATCTCAAAATGTCCTTAAACATTGTTATGATATCTGAAATAGGAGTAACAAAACATTTTTTCCGAATTGTTTGCTAATACATGGTAATGTCGTTTGAACGTTGAGAACCCCTTTGTTTGTATGTCAATGAAAAACAAGTTGACTGAGGTATTATTTCCTCACACATCTGCTTCAAATCAAGGAATTTGCAACAAAAGCTGATCATCTTACATTTCCAAAGAAAAGAAGCTGGATTATGTATTTTCTTTTAGCTTTCTGAGTGCTGCAGTAGACTTCTAATACTTTAAATTTCCTGTGAACACTGTGTAGTGTAGTGGTAAGATGAACTAAATGACAGCAAAAAAGTACTTGTTTAAGCCTAGGAGGTTGACAAAAATAAAATCCTGTAATAACTTCAATTTAATTCAATTTAAAAAAAAGCAGCTAGATACATGCAAAAGTCAAGTTCAGGGGAGTTGGTCTTTAATTATCAAATATATATATCTAACACGTAAAGCTCTGATACCATGTCCAGATTTGGCTAATGTAAGGTTCTGTATCTGGTGTAGTAAAATTTGAATTTTATAAACTGTTTTTTTTTTTTTCGATTACGGAATTGTATATTATAGCACATACAGTAGGTTACTTCAAAAAAGTGAAACGGATACAGCAGAAAACCTTCATCAATAATATACAAGTTGCAAGAAAGATAAGGGCTATTGTTCTCATAAACTGTTTCGGTCTGTATACATGTTATACATCTTTGGCTTTGAGTGTTCCTTACACATGTTACAAGGGTAAATCGAGAAAGGAGCTACAAATGCATGAAATTATTAAAAGTGCTGTTTTCAATATGTTCTACCCCATTATCTATGTACCAGTTTATATCTATGTAGAGCACTAGCTATCTGTTATAAATTTTATACAAACATATATAACAACTGATGTGCTAGTGTGATTTTTGAGAATAGAGACTTAAAGTAAACTACAATTATGCATACCTTGAATATGTGGTGGAATATGATCTTCAACTTGTTTTTTTATTTCTTCTTTCAAGGTATCTGAAAATTAATTCAGTTATTCAAGTTGCAATAGATCACACTTTTTTTTATGTTTATTCTATCTTTTCTGTCTTCAGTCCTAATTCAGCACCAGTTTTAAATAAGATTATCTTTGTTGTATAGATAAGAAGTTCTTTTTGAACTATATTGATCTCCCTCATCTTCAGTGTTTTCGTTATGTCTTTGTTTGTTTGTTATGTTTTATATCTAGAGTTTTTTTTATATAAATTGTTTTGTCAAAGATGAGGTCGTTAGTTTTTCGGCTGAATTTTTCTTCCAACCTTTTAAGCTGACTATAAAGTATGAATTCCCTAATTGTGAAATGCCATACAGAGACCTAGCTATAGTTGTTTAAATTAGCAACATTTTGACTCATTTGGATAGCTGTTGGCTGCAATCATACCTAATCTCCTTAATTATTTTATTCCTGATTTAAAAAAACAAAATAGAAACCAATTGGTTTCCCGTTCAGTTAAACTAAAACTTGGCATCTCCTAACCTTATAGGCGAAGTATCCAAATAGTGGTTATCCTTCTGCTATCAAAATTTGGATTTTTTTTTTTTTTTTTTATTGTGTTGGGGAATTGTTAATAAATTGATTTACAATTAGTATGCAAACAGTAAAAAGATATTCCTGGTCATTAATTTAATCAAATTAGTTGCTTTCAACAGTTGTGATGCTTGTGAATTCTTTTAGACAATAGCATGAATAGTGAATCACTATTTCTATTGTTAAATATGTTTTAAAGTTTGTTGTCTTTTGGTATTAGCCCAAGTATCATTTCTACCACAAGCAATCCCTCCATATAATTCAGTAAATGAGACGTAAGAACTATCCTTAATATTCTGTGAAAATGTAAGGATAAAGAACAGTAATTTAAGCACTATTCCTTTTCTTTTTGTCTGTGTGTTTTTTTTAGCTGTGCATGTACTGATTATGTGTCATAGATGAATACTCTATACCCTTGTTGTTTCTATTACAGGTATATGACTGAAACAATAAATATACTCACTTAATGTTTCATCATGCTCCAAAGATTTCTGAAAAATTATTGACTACCTTTAACATGTTTAAGGACATTTAACTCAAAAATATAAACATGTAAACTAAAGAAATAGATGATGGAAATCAATTTTTCAAGATCCTAGCATAAAAATGTAATTATAAATAAAGGCAACAGTAGTATACCACTGTTCGAATACGAAAACGATAGAAAAAACCAAATCCAGGTTACAAACTAAAACTGAGGGAAATGCATTAAATATAAGAGGAGAACAACAACACAACATTAAAATGTAACACACAGAGAAACGAACTAAGCATAAGAATTGAATGTTTTTTAAGTAATTGCATAGGGTTGTAAAAGAGTTGATCGTGTGCACATTCCTAGAACGAAGCACTTTTACACCTTAATAAAATTACAAAAAGAAGCATTCAATTATCCAGTGTTGCTGGTCATATGTGCTGTTCGTGGCTTTTATCTATCTGTTACAGTGTTCACAATATTAGGTAAAACACTAAAATTGTATTTTAAAAACAGTAGTCCGGTAGACTTGTGATTTCAATAATTATTTAAATTGCTACATTATAGACACCATTTTCTGATTATTTTTCTTTTACATTTTTTTCAATCTCCTACAATTCCACAACAAGAGTGCACACACTGAAATGTCTTGCCTTCTTCACTAACCATTGATATTATGTTTATAGTCCTAAATATAAAGCTTTATTACAACTGTCACATAAACTAAACATTAACCAAGATAGCAAAACAAAGACCAATGAACCATGAAAATGAGGTCAAGGTCAGATGAACCATGCCAGGCAGACATGTACAGCTAACAATGCTTCCATACAACAAATATAGTTGACATTTTACTTATAGTTTAAGAAAAATAGACCAAAACACAACAACTTAACACAGTGCAATGAACCGTGAAATTGAGGTCATTGTAAAAAAAAACCTGCCGGACTGACATATAGATCATAATATATTTCCATTCACCAAATATAGTTGACCTTTTGCATATTATATAAGATCAAAAAAGAGCAAAACTTAAAAACTTAAATTTGACCACTGAACCATGAAAATGAGGTCAAGGTCAGATGACATCTGCCCGCTAGACATGTACACCTTACAATCATTCCATACAACAAATATAGTAGACCTATTGCATAAAGTATAAGAAAAACAGACCAAAACACAAAAACTTAACTATAACCACTGAACCTCGAAAATGAGGTCAAGGTCAGATGACACCTGCCAGTTGGACATGTTCACCTTACAGTCCTTCCATACAACAAATATACTAGCCCTAATGCTTATAGTATCTGATATATGGACTAGACCACCAAACTTAACCTTGTTCACTGATCCATGAAATGAGGTCGAGGTCAAGTGAAAATTGTCTGACGGGCATGAGGACCTTGCAAGGTACGCACATACCAAATATAGTTATCCTATTACTTATAATATTAGAGAATTCAACATTACAAAAATTCTGAACTTTTTTTTCAAGTGGTCACTGAACCATGAAAATGAGGTCAAGGACATTGGACATATAACTGACAGAAACTTCGTATCATGAGGCATCTATATACAAAGTATGAAGCATCCATGCCTTTCCCCTTCTAAAATATAAACCTTTTAAGAAGTTAGCTAACGCCGCCGCCGCCGCCAGATCACTATCCCTATGTCGAGCTTTCTGCAACAAAAGTTGCAGGCTCAACAAAAATGCAAATATGAGCTTAAAATCCTTATTGAAGGAAAACACTCATGTAAGGAATTGGTTGATGATTTTATTATATAACTCTATCAAGTAGGGGTATAAAAACAATTGAAGAAGAAGGACAGAAGTATCTACTGCTAGACAGACAAATTAATGACAGATCATTGCACTTTTACTATCATGTCATCCTATTTCTACAATTTCTATATGTATCTATGTTTATTTTATCATACATAAAACAAAATACTGCTAATGGAATAAAAATGATTTATTATGATTCCAGCAATATCATGAATATCACTGAGTCTTTCTAAAGTGTAACATAGGTACAATCGTTTGCATACTTATTTGTTAATTTTACATACACTTTCTAAACTCTGTATTCTTCCCTGTAAATCATTTTCTATTCTTGTTAATTCTTTTTCCACTTTGATAAATTGACTGTCTTTGTCAGCACACAAAGTCTGTACATATCTACTAAGAATGTGTGTCTGTTGGCGAATGTCTCCCACAATCTCTAAACCAAGTGTTGTTCCACTAAGGAAGTTTTGACCTGTAAAATAAGATCATTTGTTTGCATAATCATGTATGGATTGCTGATCAATGTATCAGAAACATATTTTCTGTGTTTTTTGTAAGAGGAATATATTTTTTGTTGTCCTCAATCTCGATCATGCTGTATAATTTGTGTTTAAACATATTTATTTATAGTGGATTGGGAAACAAGTTATTATTACAACTTATATTAATCCCTTTCCACTTTGCGGATGTGTGTGTGCTGCCTTGTAGCAGCATTAGCCTGGTCTTTTTCAAAATCTGCAAGGGTGTCTTTTACGTGCAAGAGATATGGCTCTTTCTCTTAACACGGGTCAGTCGTTTGCAATAATATTTCCCACAGAATATCAATGTTTCCTCAAGACCATACTTGCAAATGGTACCAAAAGAGAGAGCCGAAAACTCAGTCCCTGAAATTTTCTCCCTGAGGTGGGGATAGAACCAGGACCCTTTGTATTAGTAGTCTGATGCACTAACCAATACACCACAGCTCTCAAATTTGTGTTTTCAGTAATATGTTCTAGTAATATAGATTTTGTTGTCCTGTTGTCTGTTTTAAAGGTCAATGTAAGACATATATCGTTATAATCATTATACCTTGTCAGGTTAAATCCAACACTGTAAACTCAGTAGTTAATGCAAGGTTTTTATTATTACGAAAAATGCGACAGAGTCATAAATGCAATAATTAAAATTGTATTTTGAAAATATTTTGTATGAATTAAACATGATTTTTCTCAAAATCGTAAAAATTAAAAAATCCAAAATGACAAAATCGCAATAATAAATGCATGCAATCATTTCTGAATTTAAAGTATCTATAAGGCCATAATAAATAAATAATAAACATCTGATACTTCAATATCTTTAAAAAAAAAAAAAAAAAAAGCCTACCTACCTACCCACTGTCTCAACCAAATTTTTTTTAAGTGTGGCCTAATTTGATTTTAACACTATCTTCTGTTTTGTGGGTAATAGAATTACTGGTAATTGTGTTTTGCCTATTTGTAAGTTTGTTTTTAACAGAGTACACTGGTCAAAATGTCCTGACTTCTTTCATGTCTTTACTGATTATGATTGAACATTATATGGGAAGTCTTTAAAATCAAGTCTTTCAACAGAAATAACAAAAACTTAACTTTAATAATGATAACAGATAAATACAGTACATCAGATTAACCATCACTGTGCTTATACGGCTGTGGGTAACTTAGTTACCCACACCCCAAGATGGAGCCGCCTTGCATTGGTTAGAGACTTCTCTTCTATAGAATAGCAATCCCATGGATGCATCAATTAAACCACTGAATTAAAAAGTTGTATTAATCGTTTAGGGAAACCCCTAAACTTAACAGGTGATTAAATTCTACAAAATAAACGATCACAGGACGATTTGAAAAAAATGCTTAGGCTGTCCATAACTTAAAAACAACTTGTCCTTAACTTTTTTCATTATACTAATAGGAATGTCCATAACTTTCAAAGAATCGGCATACGTGGATGTAATGTTTTACTTATGATAGAGATTGCATTGAATACATAATCAGAAATGAAGTAGATCTCTAGTATGATGTAATTCATTTGAATTAGATTGGAAGACAAAATTGGGAATAATATGAAAAAAATAACGATAAATCCGTTAAACTCGGGTCTGATTTTTTATAACATCGGGATACCCAAATCGCCCAGTTCGGAGGGTGGTTTTCTACCATTACAGATAATCTGTTGAAACATCATTTTTGATTTTTTATTTAAACAAGTAGACTACACAAGTATTTTTTACACAAGCATGTGGCGTGTATGCACTAACTGATTTTCTGCCAGCAATGACAAGAGTAGATCATGCGTAAATCCGGGGTTATTTTTATTTTATTTTTTTATTTGGGGGGGGGGGGACCAAAATTTCCCAATCACATGCATGACAATTATCAAAGGTTCAGCCAAAAACGATTATATTCAAAAGACAATTATTTCCATTGATTTAAAAATAAATCTCTTAATTCTAAGTCTAATGACATTACGATTCCAATAGAATTTATAGTGGCCTGTTGCATTTGATGCTCGAATTTTATAGATTTGCAGTAAATGAGAAAACTTGAAGAAAGGACATTTTGTAAAAATGTATAAAACCTAGTTTTACAGCTAGCTGCATATTTCACTTGTATGTAAGTTACATAAAATTACATTAAATTGAACTAAACTTAAAGACACAAAAGTTAAAATTCAGTGACATAAAAGTAATAGAGCAATCAACATAGTGTAACAATTAGAAATAGTATATGAAAATATAAATAACTAAGACAACAGGGTAATATAATAGTTTAACAATCCCTGATAACAAACAAAGAGAAATAAAAAGGAATACTAGGAAAGGTATTAAAAAAACATAACACTATAACTTACTGGTGGGATGTGTAAATACCGAGCCGCGTCAAAGAGTATTCATAAAAATACACATAAAAAGAAACAGAGGTGAAAATAAACCGCAAACTGATAATTGAACTACAAAATTTAAAGAGTATGACAAAGCCATGTGCGAATCGAAAACGTCGATAAGACGCACATTAGTTAATAAAAGATCAAACCATAACCAGGATCGAGAACCACAAACCCCACAGAAAACTTCTGTGGTGTAAGTTTGATGCGTTAATAAAATCACATTTGGTGGTGAATGAGTATTCTAATATGACGTCCTTCAAACGCTTTGATTACACACCCGTGGTAAAATTTGAATATATTGCATGGGCTGTTCCGATCGTACTCCCACGTCATATGTTTTTTTATGAATGAGTTTCGCGACGTCATAATACGATGACGTTAGAATATGAGCATTTTACGGGAAAATACACGCTTGAAAAACCGAAAATCATCACAACATGGCAACGTAAACAAACAATGCTAAAATGTGTTATAAGCCATAATTGTTTAAACATTTAAGACATATAAGTAAATTATCATTTAAAATAATTCAAAACTATCTATATGCGTTATTTTAAATAGTTTAAGCATGTCACTAATTCAGTTTGCTCCGTTCTTTGACGCCAATTTGATAGTGCGTTTATTTATGGGAATGGCAAATATTTGCCTCCACCTAGAGCGCTTCGATCCAAAAGAATTGCCGTATTTGACCTATTAAAATCGAAATAATTCATGGGGGCTTGAATATATCTAGATTTTACCAGGGGTTGTCCCTTTATGCCGATATTTTACCCCTCGCTATCGCTCAGGGTAAAATATTTGTCTTAAAGGGCCAACCCGTGGTAAAATCACGATATATTCAAGCCCCCATGAATTATTTCTTAATTATAAACGATCGTGAAGGTTACACATATGATGTTGATTGTCTTCTAATTATTGAAATTATAATTCTTAAAATTTTAAATCAGAAGTTACCCACAACTGAAAATAAAGTTACGGACAGTCTGCTTAGTTTCGATCAAAAAGTTACGGACCTCTTATGCTTTTTTTAAAGTTGGCCTTGCGCTGTAATGAACTCTATATTAACAAAATGAACTCTATATTAACAAATTTATGGTAATTGTTAGTTATTTCTTTATTCAATAATCCTATAAATATTTACATTCTGCATGAATAACATCGCAAAAGGTATATTTTGTATGAATTAAATATCAACGAGTTTAGGGTCCGCTATCTTGGGCTGTGGGTAACTTAAGTTATCCACAGCCGTTTAAGCACAGTGAACCATGTTAGACCAGCATGTAAACCATAAATTCGTTTTATAAGTAATGGTTGTTGATGTCTCCATATATCTATCAGTTTTATTAGGAAACATTTCATTTAAATTGTTTGATGTTTTGTTACCTTATGACTTTTTATAGCTTACTTTACAGTATGGGTTATTCTCGTATTTTAAGATATATTTATGCTTGACGAAAGCAAGCTTAATAACGTCTCCTCTCATATTGTGATGTTGCTGATAACTTCTCTCACATTGTGACATGGCTGATCATGCCTGCTCTTATTTTGAAGCCTTGTTATGACAATAACAGAGCAACAGACATAGGGAAGGACAATAATAGGATTCATTGTGTTTTGCATATTTGTAAGTTGGTTTTTACCAGAGTGCACTTCTTTACTAAGTATCATTAAACATTATGCTGGAAGTCTTTAAGATCAAGTCTTTCAACATAATTAACAAAAACTTAACTTTATAAATGATTACATTAAATACAGTTCATCTCATTAACCATGTCAGATAGACCAGCATGTTTACCTTAAATTTGTTTTATAAGTAAAGGTTGTTGTCATTTGTTGCTGTCTCTGTTTTTATTTATGCTTTATTAGAAATCAATTTTGTTTGTTGCGGTCTTTATAATTCTATCAGATTTCTTAGGAATCACTTTGGTTTTTTTTTTTATTTCATTTGAATTGTTTAATGTTTTGTTACCTTATGACTTTTTATACCTTACTTCACAGTATGGGTTATTCTCACTTTTGAAGGTCTTACATCCTTATTGTGTGTTGTTTATGTCTGGTATACATCAATTAGACAGCATCAAAACAATATATATTAAACAATACTTTTACCATTCATTGCCCATCTGTTTAACTCTCCTAAGATTCTGTTTTCCTCCCTGTTACTCAGGCTGAGGTTTCTTATTAGTTTTTCCATCAACTGGAAGGAATATGAATATTTTGTAGCAGTCCATTCTGTAAAGTCACAATGTGCCCAAGGATTCCGTATATCTGATCGCATCTAAAAAAGAAATGTATAGTACCTTCATATCCATGAATGAATTAAAAAGACAGGACATCAATTTAGTGGTAAAGCACTAGCTGTGCATATTTATTTGCAATATGAAAATTAAAACATAAACTGACATACATTTTTTTCAGCTGTTTTGGCAAATCCAAGATTCATATTACAGAACATGGTATTTTGTTGAAAATGTCAATTCTGTTCAGAGATTAAGAAATGTTATATACCAGTATGACTTGTATATATTCATATTTGTAATTTAAAGAGTAATTTCAGTTAGGGCCATATTTGTCCCTGCATATTAAGTCCATTGTTTGAAGTTTATAAAAGGCAAGTAAGAAAGGGAAATAAAACTATTTTTGTACAGCTTTTCTTATAAAACTTTAAACTTTACCCAAATAGGCTGTAAGTAGAGATTTTGGTGAAAATTTGTAGAAAAGGTCTGGATTTCAACAATATGTATGCCTATGGAAACAAAGAGGCAGGCTTCAACAAACTAAATATTCCAGATATTTATATAATAACTAATCCAAGAATTCAAATAAAAAAAAAAAAATCAACGAGTGACCAAATAAAATTGAGGATGGAAATGGGGAATGTGTCAAAGAGACAACAACCCGACCAAATAAAAAAACAACAGCAGAAGGTCACCAACAGGTCTTCAATGATAATGAACGCCATACTAATTTCCAAATTGTACACAAGAAACTAAAATTAAAATAATACAAGACTAACAAAGGCCAGAGGCTCCTGACTTGGGACAGGCGCAAAAATGCGGCGGGGTTAAACATGTTTGTGAGATCTCAACCGTCCCCCTATACCTCTAGCCAATGTAGAAAAGCAAACGCATAACAATATTAAAATTCAGTTCAAGAGAAGTCTGAGTCTGATGTCAGAAGATGTAACCAAAGAAAATAAACAAAATGACAATAATACATAAATAACAACAGACAACTAGCAGTTAACTGACATGCCAGCTCCAGACTTCAATTAAACTGACTGAAAGATTATGATTTCATCATATGAACATCAGACACAATCCTTTCCGTTAGGGGTTTAGTATCACACCATCATAACATATATGAGAAGAACATAACCCGTGTCATGCCAACAACTGTTTTTAGAATAAATGTGTTTAGTTCCGACGCAAAGACCGTATCAGTGCCTTATCAGTGACTCAATATTAACGCCAAAATATGCAATCTTAAATGACTTGACAACAGTATCATAATAATATCCCTTCTTAATAAGTCTATTCAAAGGTTCTGTAAGTTTCTGAGGTGAATACTGACACCTTTGTGCTTTATAAAGAATATTTCCATAAAAAATTGGATGTGAAATACCTGAACGTATAACAAGTCTGCATGTTGAGCTGTATTTACGAATGATGTCTTTATACCGATGATAAAATTCACATTAATTTACGAATGTGCGTAGCACATGAGTTAATAATCAGTGTTGTTCGGTCACGAGTTGAATATTTTTCAATATTTGAATTCTTTAATCAGTTATTCTTTTTATTACATTTGGCAAATGGCTTTTTATAAAGAAATTAATGTAAAACATGTAAGGAACTAAATCTTTTTTCTACGTATTCACAATTTGTTTTGATCCGCCATTAATGACATCTTGACAAGGCATATTGTTGTATGACGTCAGAGAGTGAAATAACCAGGTTTATTTCACATGTGAAATCATTGTTTTTTTTTATTTAACTGGGAAATCATTAATTCATTGCAACCAATGTAATTATTTTGTTTAATGTTATGACAAACATAAAAAATATTTTAAAAGTTTTTTTTGTCAATGCATGGATGAACATGTAGGAATGCCTGGCACGTTTTCATTAAAGTTTTGTTGAAAAAATCAAAATATGTGCTATTTATGAAGTTATGAAAAGAAAGCTTATATATAAATTAAAACCATATTTTATATTAGTAAATGAATCGGTCATTGAAATTTTGTTAAAAAAAATAGGGGCAATGTTACGGCCTTTAAACGACCCACTCCTTACATCTTATTGGTGGCTGGGAACATGTCGAGTGCATAATACACCAGTCACCCTTTTGCATGCTTATCATGTTGTGCATGTCAATATGTTTGAAACGAATAAAATGGAAAGATTTTGATGTTTTTCAACCAATAAATTTCAATAACTCCACAATGTCATATCACAAATTAACAATACATATAGTCCTACCTATTAAGAATTTATTGTATCTGAACTCACTAGCTCACTTAGTGGTATCAACTTTATAACAAATATCAAGTCAATATCTTCAAGCATGACTAAAAAAAGTGTTGCAAACTGATTATTTAAGTGAATTTGTAAGTCCAAGGACCATATATCTGCACAAAATCACAAGACCATAAATTAAGTCAAATTTGATTTGTAACTTGTCATTATAAAACTATATACAAATTTTCAAATCAATATCTTCAAGCATTACCAAAAAAATGAGGAAAACTGATAACTTTTAGTGAATTTTCCAAGTCAAAGGACCATAACTCTGCACAATAACATCAGACGTGAAGTTTGAACAATATCAACAAATGATTAAAACTTCGGCCGTAATGACTTGTCATTATAAAATTAAATACCAATTTTCAAATCAATATCTTCAAGCATGACAAAAAAGCGAAAAACTGAATATTTTTGAATTTTCCAAGTCAAAGGACCATAACTCGGCATAAAAACATCCGACCAGAACAAAATTGAAACTTGAACTGTAATGACTTGTCATCATAAAACTATATATTTATTATGATATCAAATCAATATATTCAAGAATACCAAAAAAAATTGTGAACCAGATGCTCCGCAGGGCGTAGCTTTATACGACCGCAGAGGTTGAACCCTGAACGGTTGGGGCAAGTATGGACACAACATTCAAGCTGGATTCCGCTCTAAATTTGGATTGTGATTAAATAGTTGACACAGCATAGGTTTCTGACACAGAATGAATGTATTCAAATGAACTTAAAATTTTTGTTTTCTCTTTGAGCAATTCACTATGCTGTTGAATATTAATCCTCTCAAAAAAATGTTTGAAGAAATTTTCTTTTTATTTATGAAATTTCAAATGAGAAAAATTTATCCCAATTTTTTATTCACATCCCCCTTTCCCTTATTCCAAAACTATTTTCAATTAAAATATTCTAATGGAGTTTGCAACAATTACTACTCATTTAAATACATGATGTAAAAAAACTGCTTGTTATCACTGAATGGTAAAGATTATTTAAATTTATCAGTTGGTAGTAAAAAGTGAATATACATTGTATATTGTATATAACAAAGATTTAAGTTGATTCTGGACAAAGAAAGATAACTCCAATTAAAAAAAATTCTTGCAGATATTTCTGGCTTACTATACTGGACAAAGAAAGATAACTCTTAATTAAATAAAAATTTGCTATTTCACAATATTGTGAAATTAGATATTTCTTGCCATTGCACAATACTGTGCAATTGAAAAGACTTGCTATTGTACAATACTTAATATAATAATTTTAGATCCTGATTTGGACCAACTTGAAAACTGGGCCCATAATCAAAAATCTAAGTACATGTTTAGATTCAGCATATCAAAGAGGCCCAAAAATTTAATTTTTGTTAAAATCAAACTTAGTTTAATTTTGGACCCTTTGCACTTTAATTTAGACCAATTTTAAAACTGGACCAAAAATTAAGAATCTACATACACAGTTAGATTTGGCATATCAAGAACCCCAATTATTCAATTTTTGATGAAATCAAACAATGTTTAATTTTGGACCCCGATTTGGGCCAACTTAAAAACTGGGCCAATAATAAAAAATCTAAGTACATTTTTAGATTCAGCATATCAAAGAACCCCAAGGTTTCAATTTTTGTTAAAATCAAACTAAGTTTAATTTTGGACCATTTGGACCTTAATGTAGACCAATTTGAAAACGGGACCAAAAATTAAGAATCTACATATTCAGTTAGATTCGGCATATTAAAGAACCCCAATTATTCAATTTTGATGAAATCAAACGAAGTTTAATTTTGGACCCTTTGGGCCCCTTTTTCCTTAACTGTTGGGACCAAAACTTCCAAAATCAATACCAACCTTCCTTTTATAGTCATAAACCTTGTGTTTAAATTTCATAGATTTCTATTTACTTATACTAACGCTATGGTGCGAAAACCAAGAAAAATGCTTATTTGGGTCCCTTTTTGGCCCCTAATTCCTAAACTGTTGGGACCGAAACTCCCAAAATCAATACCAACCTTCCTTTCGTGGTCATAAACATTGTGTTTAAATTTCATTGATTTCTATTTACTTTAACTAAAGTTATTGTGCGAAAACCAAGAATAATGCTTATTTGGGCCCTTTTTTGGCCCCTAATTCCTAAACTGTTGAAAATAAAACTCCCAAAATCAATCCCAACCTTTATTTTGTGGTTATAAACCTTGTGTCAAAATTTCATAGATTTCTATTTACTTAAACTAAAGTTATAGTGCGAAAACCAAGAAAATGCTTATTTGGGCCCTTTTTGGCCCCTAATTCCTAAAATGTTGGGACCAAAACTCCCAAAATCAATACCAGCCTTTCTTTTATGGTCATAAACCTTGTGTTAAAATTTCATAGATTTCTATTCATTTTTACTAAAGTTAGAGTGCGAAAACTAAAAGTATTCGGACGACGACGACGACGACGACGACGACGACGACGTGATAGCAATATACGACGAAATTTTTTTCAAAATTTGCGGTCGTATAAAAACTGATTATTTTAGTGAACTTTCTATGTCAAAGAACCATAACTCTGCACAAAATCATCAGACCCAAACAAAATTCATGAAACTTGATCTGTAACTTGTCACGGACAGAGTGTTTACCTCAATTCCCCTTCAACTTAGTTGGTAGTGTCCGGGGACCTTTGTCTAATCTGCATCATGTGCATATTCAACAAAGAATACTCTTCAACATTGTAGATGAGAATAGATTTCATGACAAAAATCTGTTTTTTTTTTACCTTAAATTGCTGATCATTTATTCTGTTTAGTTTCTCTCTAACTTCTTCAGTGTTTGCTCAAAACACAACAGAGGGTAACAAAATCCTCACTCCCTATAGAGAGTGACAGTCTAATAACTATATATGATCAACATTTGACTTATTAGTAGATCCTGTCTTGATGATAATTTTTGCTCATTTAAGTTATTATCTGTCTAATATATTTATTAAGATATATATAAGGCAATAACGCAAAAAAATGGTAAAAATGGTCATCAAAGGCCAATAACCCTCATAAGGCATGCAAGAAATCGACTGACGATTTTGAACATGCATATTTATTTGTAGATCTATCCTTTCTACAATATAAAGTTTCTCCCTATCTATTATAGTTTTCAAGATTATATAGGATTTTTTTTTTAAATGGTAAAATTTGTCATTTACATGGAATAACTCCTATAAGAAGTCACAAAACAATTAAAAGAGCTCCACATTCTGCACATTTTTGCATTCGTCAGATTTTCTCTTTTTGTAAGGGTTTTCAAAATAGAAAAAACTTGCATTTTACCCTTATGTTCTATTTTTAGCCATGTCAGTCCTCTTTGTTGACAGACGAGGTCATCCAACACATTTAATAAACTAGATATCCCAATGATGATTGTGACCAAGTTTCAGAGGAGAAGATTTTTGTAAAAGTTAAAGACGTTGTATGATGACAATGGACGCCAGACACCATTGACCAAGTAATGATTTATTTTTCTAGTAAGTATAAGACATGTAAGATAAAGTTCATTTATAGAAAAATATAGCGAAATCCTATATAAAAAAAAAATGATTTAAACCCGCGAGCGCCCTAAATGCAGGTCTAACTTTAAGGTCCTTTACCTGAACTGGACTTGACTTCTGTACCATTATGACAGCACAAAACAGAGAATGTTTTTTGTTTAATATAATGCATAATATAAATTTATTGTTCAATTAATACCTGTCTAGCATCAGCCTGTACGCCTGGTGAAAATCTGTCAATGTTAACAATGATTCCAAGAAGGGCAGATGAATCACATGAGTCGTCAAATGCTGTGAAATGTGCCATGTGTGTCTGGAGGAACAATCGGGATAAATCCACGGCACTCTTGACTCGGTAATCATATCTGGCTCTATTCCGTCTATACAAAGTTTTGTTATTGTTAATTGCTTCATAATTTAGTTCTGTATTGGAAGGTGAGTATCTTTTCAGAAAACTTCGATATGTTTGTTTATGAATTTTGTTCCGACTTGTTAGTGAATAACAAAGTTTTGTGACAACATTCACAACATATGTCCTCAATACTGGAGATATGATTGTATGGAGACATATACCCACTATTAACCATCTTTTTCTTCTGTCATCTAAATCATCTGGTGGGCCTATATACATAAATGAAAAATTAAGTAAGTTTGATTATCCTGATTATCTCCCTTTACCATCATGACTATGACATGTACAGGACTAGGTCTGAGTTTCACATACAAATCTAATGACTTTAAAACTGATTTTCAGAATACCATGAATGCTCAATTGTTTAACTAACAATTAATTTCTATCTTAAGATATTTGTGAAACAAGCCTTTTTTAACTGATTTCTATAGTTTGTTCTTATATAAAGTGCTGTTACATCACTATCCAAGGTTAGTGGTTGGTTGGACGCCTCCAAATATGTTTAACTTCCACATTTCGCATGTGCCTGTTCTTAATTTCCTAATAACCTTAAACCAAAACTTTACCCTGATATGGAATGAAAGGATACACATATAATTTTACTAATAAAATTGAGAAAGGAACTGGTGAATATGTCAAAGCGACAACCACCCGACCATAGAGCAAACAACAGCCGAAGGCAACCAATGGGTCTTCAATGTAGCGAGAATTCCCGCACCCGTAGGTGTCCTTCAGCTGGCCCCTAAAATATGCATAATAGTACAGTGATAATGGACGTCATACTAAACTCCGAATTATACACAAGAAACTAAAATTTAAAATCATACAAGACTAACAAAGGCCAGAGGCTCCTGACTTGGGACAGGCGCAAAATTGCGGCGGGGTTAAACATGTTTATGAGTTCTCAACCCTCCCCCTATACCTCTAGCCAATGTAGAAAAGTAAAAGAATAACAATATGCACATTAAAATTCAGTTCAAGAGAAGTCTGAGTCCGATGTCAAAAGATGTAACAAAAGAAAATAAATAAAATGACAATAATACATAAATAACAACAGACTACTAGCAGTTAACTGACATGCCAGCTCCAGACCTCAATCAAACTGATTGAAAGATTATGTCTTCATCATATGAATATCAGGTACAATCCCTCCCGTTAGGGGTTTAGTATCATACTATAATAAAATATATGAGAAGAACATAACCCGTGTCATGCCAACAACTGTTTTTTTAGAAATAAATGTGTTTAGTTCCGATGCAAAGACCCTATCAGTGAATCAATGTTAAAGCCAAAATATGCAATCTTTAATGACCTGACAACAGTATCGTAACTATATCCCCTTTTAATAAGTCTATTTAAAGGTTTTGTGAGTTTCTGAGGAGAAAACTGACATTTTTGTGCTTTATAATGAATACTTCCATAAAATTTTGGATGTGAAATACCTGAACGTATAAGATGTCTGCATGTTGAGTTATATTTACAAATTATTTCCTTATACCGGTGATAAAATTTAGTAAATGTTTTGACCAGTTTGTGATATCGAAAACCCTGGTGTAATAATTTTTCAGTAATACATAAATTTCTCTCGCTAAAATCTAATACGTTGTTACATACACGAGCGAATCGTACAAGTTGAGATATATAAACACCATAAGATGGTGACAAGGGAACGTCACCATCTAAAAATGGATAATTAACAATAGGAAATGAAAAATCATCTCTTTTATCATAAATTTTTGTATTAAGCTTCCCGTTTAAGATATAGATATCAAGATCGAGGAAAGGGCAGTGGTCATTGTTATCATTAGCTTTATTTAAAGTAAGTTCTACAGGATAAATTTCTTTAGTATGCATACTGAAGTCGTCATTATTGAGAGCCAATATATCATCCAAATATAATTATATCTAAAAGTATTGTTAAATTTTTGTATCAAATGTTGTTTTGATGGGTCTTTGCTAATGCATGGATGCAATAACATACAGAGAGAAAAACACACAGACAAAACTTAGTACCACTCTTCTATCACAGACGGAGCATAAAAACAAGAAATAGAATTGGAGGTGTTAAGCAACTGTCATGTTAGAGACATTCTGTGAAGAACATTAAAGAAGAAATACTTAGCTGTTTTTAAACATTATTTGTTGAAATGTAATAATTATCTTTCACGTTTCATTCCCAATGATATGACAGTTTATTATAAAATTGGTTGCAGGTATGCGTCAACGCATATCGGTATGCACAGATACTGCCTATTATTTATTAAAAGCACCGAAGTTAAATCATCAGGTTTTGAGTGGTTTAAAGCCGTTACATGGTGACCTTACCATAGGGGGTTAGCAAATTTCATATGGGGTCATGTCTACTGTTAATGGTGACGTTATCTATTAATGTTATTGTGTTTCATTGTTTATTTTCCCACAAAAAGCAGCAGAAAAGGTCAAGCGTGCGATAAATTTGTTATACAGTTTATTACTGACCCCCTACGGAAAATAGGAGGGTAAATAAAATCCATGGGGAATTCGTCCTCTGGCTCACCTCCTATGGATTTTACTAACCCTCTATGGATGCATAGGGGGTTAGTAGCAAACCATTTAACTTATGATAACAATACATCTGACATTTTTGTAAGAGTCTTAATCAGAGCTATTTTAGAAACATGGTATTAAAACATGTTAATAAAAAACCTCTATTGACTTTGACATGAACAATTCTGAAAATCAGAATCAAATGTAACACAAAATCTGATCTATACCTGTAGTTCTTGGTCCCTTTTTCTGTATGTTTTGAATCTGATCTATACCTGTAGTTCTTGGTCCCTTTTTCTGTATGTTTTGAATCTGATCTATACCTGTAGTTCTTGGTCCCTTTTTCTGTATGTTTTTAATCTGATCTATACCTGTAGTTCTTGGTCCCTTTTCCTGTATGTTTTTAATCTGATCTATACCTGTAGTTCTTGGTCCCTTTTTCTGTATGTTTTTAATCTGATCTATACCTGTAGTTCTTGGTCCCTTTTTCTGTATGTCTTCTACTTGTGTCTGTAAATCAGGTGGCATTGTTCTTTTTGATGGCCTGTGTTTTGTTGATTCAGTCATTATTTTTTTTTATTATTCTGACCTACATTAAGGGCATACGATACAGTTACAGGGGAGGTAATGACGTTGCTAACGTAAAATGTTATTTTCGCGACGTCAAACTTTGACATATCGGGAAAAGATGCATTTTTGGACTGATTTTTATCATTCAAACTGATTTAATTTAAAAACGAGTTCATGGACCCCTATTTTTCAAAACAGCAATTTGTTTAATTTTGCAGGGAGATTATCTGACCCAAATTTTATAAAACTGTAAATAGAGGATTTTTTTTAATTTTGACAAACATGCAGCAAAAAATGGGGTATTTTCCTCAATTTATGAACATTTGATAAATATGAGTTATTTCTGAATGAAAAATGCATAATTGTTTAGGGTACTTATAAAATACAGAAATTACCGATTATTTAACAGAAAACAATTTGTGGTTATCTTTTATAACAAAAAAGTTATGTCTTTCTCTCGAAAAAGAAATTACAGCCACAAATCTAAATTTTGAGCAAATATACAAAATTTCGAATTCATTTTACTCAAAAAGTAGCACATGAAGGTATATTTTTTATTACATATTTGATTTAATCAGGTAAAAAATAGCCTATATGCAAATTTTCACGAACTTGTAAATACAGGATTAAAACTGAATCGTATGCCCTTAACTTGTGCATTTTACCATGATTAATTAATTAGATAACATTTAATATATTTTGTATACCTGTAGTTCTTGGTACTTTTATCTGTATTTCTTCTACTTGTGTCTGTAAATCAGGTGGTATTGTCCGTTTAAGTGGTCTATCTTCTGCTGGTTCAGTCATTGTGTTTATGAAATCTACTCTTATCTTCTTGTAATATAAACCGTCAACTCCTCACTTCTACTTATTTAAACAGTCAATCTTAATACTGTAGGAATATAAGTAAAAACAATATATGTATAAGTCATTCCAAAATAATCGTCATCAAAATATATCTAATTTATCGCAAATGAAATTAACCATGTTAAAAATGTGTGTTGAGGTTTGTACCTAACCAATGTACGTGTTGTAACCAAAAATTGATTGACTAAAAAAAATCTACCCTAAAACCAAGTGAGAAAACCCATTTTTTACGTATTTGTTTTTCGTTCATTTTTTTTCTTTTTTTTACATAAATAAGGCCCTTATTTTTCTCGTTTGAATTGTTTTACATTGTCTTATCAGAGCCTTTTATAGCTGACTATGCGGTATGGGCTTTGCTCATTGTTGAAATCCGTACTGTGACCTATAGTGGCTAATTTCTGTGTCATTTTGGTCTTTTGTGGATAGTTGTCTCATTGGCAATCATACCACATCTTTTTTTTTATATTTACAATTTTACAGCAATACCATAAATACCTAAAATGATGTAACTTATATTCAATATGCACGAGCTTTTAATTTTGCCATTTGATAAATAGGGACTTTCAGTATTTTTGTAAATTTACTTTTTCCTTACCTGGCAAATTGAACGATACAATTTTCTCGGTATACATGGTTTACGCCAACACACATGTCAAGATATTTGATTTGATTTGATTTTCATGTTTGTATTTGTCATGTGTCTTGTCAAATAAAAGAGAATTAAAGGAGAAGGTCCAGTAAGACCCCTTTTTGGCCACAAAATATAGCAGTGTACAAAATTGTTAAAATGTAAAGTTTTAGTTATTTATTATTGTTTATTGGAAAGTAGAATGATATTATATGTTATTCAGGTCTCAGACAGGGTATATACTGTGACATCCCTGGCTTAGAGTTTTTATCCCCTGAGCCAAATGGCGAAGGGGATATAATCCCTTAGCCGGGAATGTCACAGTATATATCCTTTCTGAGACCTGAATTACACATATATATTACAGATTACCCCTGACTTAATGTTATTTTCCAGTGCAGGTATTTGTTGACAGCACATATATAATGAAAAACCCAACCTGATATGTTCGGCATAAGTGAAGGTTTTTCTAATTTGCTGTGAACATAATTTTATCGTGTATGTAATAATTTATAATAACCATGATAACACTTTTAACATTAAATGTAAGTATTAAAAGTGTAAATTGCGTGATTTTGTATCAAAAATGTATTATTGACTGAAGCACTTCATTATTTTCCCTCTGTGAGCCTCTGAAAGTCTGATAGCTTTTGACTATGTCACATAGTAACCGGTGTTATGATGACGTTTTTGAGGTTCCAATTGGGGATTAAAACGTCGTATCTACCCCGGCAGTTTCCTGAATATATATATACTGACATCTCTGTGTTGTTATCCAATCACAAACCTCGACACATTTGTAATCCGTAATATAACTCTATAGGGTTATTACAGAAAATAACTTGCAGTGTTACAAGCTTGGTGTGTCATTACAGATACTTTCATGAGTTGTCTACTCTTGAATCCTTAAATTTTCGAAATCTGTAATGACATATATAATGTTTGTTATTTGTAAAAATATTTTAATCTATAGTAGGCTGTATGGAACTCTTGAGACTTTACACAGAAACTTAACATGCTAAATGCATATATATATATGTAGGACTCTAAAGTGCAATGGTACTCTAAAGTGCGATGGTCACTCTAAAGTGCGATGGTCTACGCTAAAGTACGATGGTGTCTCACGCTTAAGTGCGATGGTTGTTTATTTGCTAAGGTAAGATGGTATATCACGCTTAAATGCAATGGAACAATTGGGCTATTAGGGTAATGTTCGGGGGCTTTAAAAAATGTTAAGAACATTCAATTTAAAAAAAGTCCTTTGCAAAATCTAGTATTTTAAGGTATACCATATATGATAGTCATTATAATTTAACAGTAGTCTTGAGTCATGTAAGTGAATGATTCTAAAAGACCCACCACGTTATAATTGATATAAAGGTAATTTAGGTATCACAAAATACTATAATCATGATAATTTTGTAAATGAACAATTGGGTGTATTAAGCATATTAAGTATTGTGATAATAGGTGAAGCTTGCTGTTCACACATTGTAGTCTTATAACTTTTGGAAACACCTCCTTCTTTTTTTACAATCATCCAAGGTAATAAATTACAAATACAAAATTCGATATTGTTGGAATATGTAGCATTTATTTGTTTACGCTTTGATTTAAATGAGAGAGAAAGGCAATGTTTACCGAGCTTAGTATTATCAATTTTTGTAGTGACTACACATCAATGTTATATTTTCCTGCAATTTACAAACTAATGTTTTAGCCGACAATTTATAATTTACGCATCAAACATGTACCTTTTCTTTGCAGAGGTTACTTTTCAATCAAAGCGACAACATTTTAAGGGGGACTGCAAAATAAACTGCAACATAAACAATGATTCAAATGTATTCGTTCGATTCCATTAACAGTAAAAGTAGGATACAGGACATCTATGTGAATACTACTTAAATCTATTGGGCCTATAGTAAAATGGTTAATGGCAGCAGGATACAAATTCTTCCAGCTACCGAAATAAAACACATTTTCTCTAGCCAACAAGTCACGGTAAGATATAAATTAATTAAGTCATTGACATTTGGTTCAGAAGTTCTTAATAAAATATTTGTAATTTGTCTTCCGTCGTGTTCAGTTTTAGTTTGTATAAATGACTGTTAACTTCATAATCCAACTACGTTTCTTACATCTATACTTTCGTGGACCATCCCACATGTCCCACTTTAGCGTATGGAAGAATTGCACTTAAGCAAAAATCATCGCAATTTAGCGTGACCATCATACTTCAGCGTCCCAATCGCACTTTAGAGTCCTACATATATGTATATATTCAACTTGTCTAAACATCAACCCAACAATGTTACATTTGTAAATTGACTTTCGCAATTGTTTGTTCTTCCCTCTAAGAATCGAAACCATGCTACTGAGATATTGTGACACCAATTCGCCTGCATAGTTACCAGCACGCTAGCGTCATACTACAGTACATGATAAGTATAAGGCATGAAGATGTTATTTTTACAGATCAGCTAAATTATCTATAGTAAACAGTCAGGGGTGGTACTTAAACAAGTGATTTCAAAATCACTTCTTTGAGTGATTTTGGCTGTGAAATATTTAAAATTTTCGCACAGACTTTTCAAAATCATTGAAACAAGTAATTTGAGAAGTTAAAATTTAATCACTTCAATAAGTGTTTATAACATTTTTTTGATATTTTTCCCACAAGCTTGGTTTTTTTTATTGGTAAAACTATTTACATGCAGAAATTGTCATTTGCTTGATAAGCATGCCAGTTTTTACAATTTATTTGGATATGCAAAACTGGAATAATTTGTAGATCAGGACATAACCTTAAAATAAATAATTCTAATTCTAAAGAAAACCAATCAGGTCACCTAATATCGTTGACTTTGTCTACTAGTAAGAGTATTTAATGAATATTTGATTCCAGAAAATATTCCCAAGGGTACTTTTAAAAGCCTTAGCGCACTAACTTACTGCCCAATCGCACTGGTCATGCTGGTGAAATTGATATCCAAAAGTAAAGGGATAATTAATTTATGTAGGGAAATTATAGAAAAGTTTGTGAAAATATGGAAAATCACTGAAATTAGCATTAGAAGATCAAAGAAAACACTTAAATCACTCAAATAGGTGATTACTGAATATAAAAAATCACTGAAATAGGTGATTATGAAATCACTTGTTTAAGTAGCACCCCTGACTGGTAAAGACTCCTACAAATTAATGTAAGATACAGTCACAGAAATAATTATATTTATAAGTACGTCTGAACCAGCGACAACTCTACAGTAGATTTATCTATCAAATCACCACCAGTGATGGTGATACAATTTGTGCACATTCTGTACATACGACTTGTCTAAACATCAACCCAACACTGTTAGATCTCTAAATGTTTTAACATCTTCATACCTTATATATCATGTACTGTAGTACAATGCTTGATTAAAACTGACATGGAAGGGTAACACCCGGCCACCGGAAGCTTCATTTTTAAGAAGCTCAGAAGTTGAAGTCATAAAACTTTGCTCAGTGCTTGGAGTATGCTGCACAAAAATCATGCTGGAAACATGAAATCCAACATTTTGCTTGGTTGATTTTCGAGTACGAAGTAATTCAGGTGTTTGTTTGTTTATTTTTACACCTTCTGCAGAAAGCAAAAAAAAATGCAAATCAAAATCCAAGAAAGATTTGATCTTTCTTAACATGCTTAAACACAATATACTTTTTCTATATCTAGTGGATAGTAGACCTCAAAACTTTCCAAACAACACAGATCAGTCTGTACACAGAGTAGTTTTAGAGGTGAAAATACGGCCATATTTGTCCATTTGTTATGATGAACCTTAGGTAACATATTTTGTGGATGAGATAAATATTTGAGAATGTCATGTTTCAAAATTTTAAGAATTGTAGAGTATATATAGTCTTACTATACACAAAAAAGTCACATTCTTGAATAAACCAACTTCTCTGGTAACATGTTTATGCCAATTTTTGATTTTTTTTTACTTTCGTTTTGGTTACTAGGAAATAAGGAAGTACACCACTAATTCATGGTCCCATTGCTTTCTATGTTAAATTCCTCCGTTTCAAACAGGCACACCTCTTTTATTTTAAGTTCAAATAAAGTGACAATCATTGCATGTCAAAGCAACACCTTCTGGTGTCCTGTACTGAAAAAATCAACATACCTTACATTGCATATAAGAAAGAACTGGTTCCCTGAACTTCGGATGTACCAAAACAGGTACTTCCGATCTGACAAAAAGGCAAAATGTACCCTCCTTTTTAAATTTCGTGCCATTTTTTTATTATTCAAATTTATCAGTCAAAAATTGTTCTACAATGATCACCAGTCATGCAGCTTTCATTTGATACCAAAATTAATAAAATATTTTAAATATTTTGAAAGTTATGTCAATGCAGGAACTATTTTGTGTTAAATATGTACTACTTTCTGGTATGTGCTTTCTGGCCGGGCCTGAATTAGTGGTGTTACACCATAAGCCTAATGGAGAGAAACAATGTAAGTTCGGAATTCTCCGGATTCTTTTTTGGGAATTAGGACAAATCGCCCCACACCGAATCGGCCCACTATTTTTACCAACTCTCTCCACTTTTAAAAAAGGCAGTGGCTATTTTACCGGCACCGGCAAAATAGCAAATTTTCTAATTAGCCGGCGCCTTCAAAATAAAAAATGATTTGCACATATTACTGCCACAAAATATCAAGAAAAATGGACGGCTAAAAGGTTTGAACCAACTGACATTGGTCTTCCAAAAAAAGCGTAGCCTACCCGAATTGTTTACCATTTCGGGGTCACTGGGCATTACTGTATCTATATATCATTTAAGTCATCAAGAAGACAACTGTTGCTACCAATTGGAATGCCGATTGTTTATTTAAAAAAATTTTTTTCAAGGGAACCAACTATGTTGTCAATCACGAAATCAAGCGTTTCATCATATTTTCCGTTTGGAGAATTTTGTCTGAATCAGTGTCATTTCTGATTAAGTACGGAGTACTGTAAAATTGGACTACTATGTCTCATGTTTCGTTTGTATGAAGAAACTTTAAAAACACACCTCTACCGTTTTTCACATAACAAATCAAAATAACATGACTACACCGAAACCTCCATGTTAATGTTTTAATTTATACAGAATCACAAAGAAGACGTTATTTAGTTGCATCTAAATAATAAACAATATGGTCACTAATTTATCGTATTCCTAGTTCTCGACCTTTCCTTTTACTTAATAATAGTATATTCAAAGTCAAAAAAGTTACTAGGTGATAAAAAGAGACATTAAAGAGCATTGCATGGCAAACGCAAATCAACAAGATAGTGATACGGACAGGTCAAACCACGTAAACCTTGATTTTTTCAGTGATATCGAAAACGGTTTTCTTTCTTTTTATGCAAAGTTGAAATGGGTTACGTCAATAACAGACTGTGACCAAATATAATATAAAATTATATAGAATAAATTGTTATACAAGTATCGTAATTGAAACTATATAATGTAATCAAATGCTGAATAAAAATAAACTTGTAAATGGTAATGGAAACAGTATCACTTTATTTGTATCTGCTGATTAACAGCATGATAACAACATGATAACATCACAATTACCACCTTTTATAGCTGCAGTTTTTATTACAGACATATATTAATGTACGATTGATTGATTGATTGTTGGTTGCTTAACGTCCAATGGTATTGAGAAAAGAAAATACAGATACCATACAAAGACGACTAAGATACAAGACAAAGTATTGAGAATACCACACAACCATAATGTATTGATACTATCGCACATGACACCACAAGGTGAGAGAAAGCCAAGAAGATTACTGAACACTTGGTTGATAACAACAATTCGGAACTGCAATAGATGGGTTACTGTTTAAGAAAAGCGCCTTATATAGACAGAAATGGAGAAAGTACATTTAAGCAATAAGTCTTATCGGGGACAAAGAGGATAAGTAGATGCATGTAGGTCATAACTAAATTATCAACGTTAATATTCGCACCTTATATGACAAGAAATCTAAAAAATTATCAAGATTGATATTCGCAGTTTATGATGATTCAAATGAATAAATATAATTGTTATAAGCCAGAAAGAGATTCATAGTGGATTTTGACCATTTATATCCACCGTTAACAAAACGGAAATACATGTACTGACCTAATGATTTATTTATAACATGTAAACACAAGAACATACAAATTGGCTTTCAATCTGATATACAATAAATGATATACGAATTTGTACTACAGTGATGTATCTATAAATTAAATATCAATTGAAAAAAAGCTTACATTTTTTTAAAACACGAATTCCATTTAAACTCGACAGAAAATAGATCTTATTTTTGATATAATTAAAGAGCTTTTATCGTCAGTATATCAATGGAATCATTCAACCGATTTGCTGTGTTTAAATTTCAATGTTAAGGTAATGTATCACATGTCTATGTATTACACATAAAAGTTTGTCGCTATGCTTCCAACCTTTAAATAGATTTCAAAAATAATTATTTAAAGAATAAGACATTCTGTCAATTGAACTTACTAAAGCTGATATTCGGATGCATTTAATAAACTTGATAAAGGTTGAACTTTAATACGGTGAAAATTTACATAATTATAGATTATCTTTGATCATCTCAACGAGATTGATTTTCTCGCTTGAGCTGGTACAGCGAAAGTGAGAAAAGCAATCGGTTTGAGATGACCAATGATAATCTATTTATCGCTATTTTACCTATGACGACGTTGTCAATTTCATCATGTTCATGTCAATTTCGTTAGCAACGCCACGTGGCCTCCTTAGTTTCTAGTGATAATTATTCCATCTCAAGCAAGTAGCATGATATGAAAATTATCACAAAAAAAGATCAAACGAAAAATGCACAAAATAGCGATAATAATATGCCAGCTATGCTGGCACTTATGGTAGAAGCATCGTTTTGGGACAAAGAACGATAACTCTTGCTAGACGACCCATCTGAAAAGTTTCGTCACTCTCGTTAAATCTCGTACGATTATTTTTTTTTAATGGCTGCCAAAATTCTCGTTTTAACGCGATCTTGAGAAAACGGGACAGATCGGAATAATTTCGATGTAAACTACGACATAAATTTTTATTTGTTTGCAAAAACAAGAATTCAGAAATTTTGGCTACTTGTGTAGCTTATTTTAATTTTATTGTACCAGGGAAATTACCGAAGTTATGAGAACAACATCTGACGCCATGTTTCGTCTGCTTCAACATTCCATTATCAGTGAGGTCAAAACAAATGTCCTAAATAATCACAGGTACTTCATTCAAAAGTCACAAAATCATAGTTAACGAAAACAAATTTAGCGTAAAAGTTCCGCCCAGACATGGAAACACAGAAAAAAAACTCTGCAAGCAATACATTTCGCATTCCTTTTTACAATACAATACAATACAATACAATATTTTTATTGTCAATCAAAGACGCCCCAAAAGAGCAACTTTTTACAATGATTATTATTAATTCTTAATGATATGCAAATGACAAAATATAGAATAAAGAAAATTGGCCATGCCGGGCATGCACTGGTTGACCATGACTCCTTATGTTCATCTGCCACATATCGTTATTCCCTAAACCAAGGAACAGTGATAATTATACAGTTGAATGTGATCACGGTTATACATGTAGTCAATGGCGAATCTAGCATTTTTCATAAAAAAGGGGGTGCTGACGGGGCGCTCTAGTCATGCTTCAGTTATTCCCTATATAATCATCATTTTTTTTCTCAAGAAAAGGGTCTCCCTCTGGATCCTATGGTAGCACACAGACTCATTCAAAACTTAACAAAAGTTAAAACATTCAAATAATTCACAATCTTCTAATTCTGTACTTCCTAAATGGCAAACTCTCAAGACATCTTTTCAAATTTCCATTCATTGATTATGTCACACCTTATACAGTCCCAGGAAATGGAAACTGTTTTGTTTTCTCTCTAAGCTAAATCATAAAAGGAGACTTGAGTCTGAATAGTACATTTAGAACTGACTCAGTGTTCTCCCCAGGGCATTTTAGCATCAGGGTAATGTGATGCTATATTTTTGAATTTGATGCTATCTAAAGTGATTTTCTTATAGATTACATGTATGTTATGGATGTGATGCTATAATTTTTAGAAGCAAGATGGTATTTCTAATTTCCCTGTTAACCATGATGCTAAATGCAATTTCTGGGGAGAACACTGTGACTACTGTATATATTGTATGCTTCAATATTGTCCAAAATTGGATTTTATGGGAAGATGGAGTTATTATGATAACCCATGTCAGAGAATAAACCATGCTAGGTATATACAGGGCATGTTACTTGGAAGAATGTGGGCTACATCCTTTAAAATTCAAGCTGCAACAGTCGCCTGAATATTTTATGCATCAGTTTATCCCTGTTCAAAACATTTTCACTCTACCAAGTACTTTATCACTATATCACTATCAGGTTCATATTTCAACCTATTTAGCAATACACACTTATGATATAACATCAAAGTACCAAATTTGTACTCAGTAACCAAATTGCACCTATTCAACAAAAAATACCTGCAAAAATCTTACAGGTTTTGTTTCACCATGTGAAATTATCGTATTATCACCTTTTACTCTGGTAGATTCCCCATTTCCATTTTCAATTTTAGATTAATTGATGAGTGATAGATTTCTCTTAGAAAAATTTTTAAGGTCTGAGTGACTATAAAATATACAGAGAACAATACCTGTTGTATTTGTTCAATGGGACAATAGAACTGCAAAAAGTTTAAATGGACAGGTAATTATCAGGTGAATCTATGGAAAGGTTCAATTGGGTTCCAATAAAATGAGCAAATTAAATGTGTTACCATGAACATCCTTTTCTTCCAAAAATAATAGTTACAGCATGAAATAAAACAAAATCTCTGTTTATGTCCCAGTTTAAAGGATTTGAAATTAACAATACATTTGGGTACTGGTCTCATTACAGGATCATGGATTGTTTGGATGTAATTTCAAACTAATTTTTCAATGACTCTACATGGACTCAAAATTAAATTGGTGTAACTCTATTGTAAACAAGGAAAGTCTACAAAATAAGCACAGAATAAACTTTTGTCTGGTACATAAAAAAGTTGGGTAAAAAAATCAGACAATTTTGATAAAAGTAGGGTATTCTCATGTTAGCAACTTCACAACAGACTTACAAATTCATTTTCATGACCAAAACCCAAAAAAAAGTACAAACCTGAAGGCAATAAAATGCTTTGCCATGCACAGCCTGTGACGACCGCAGATGTATATTGAGCATATAAATAACACAATTTTTTTTGTCAGTTGAAATCAAACATATTTTAATTTTGGATCCTTTAAACTTCAATATGGACTACATGTAATTTGAAAACAGGTAGCAGGTAGACCCACATATTTCTATTCAGCAGAAGTTTCTAACTACAAATCTCTTTAATTTCAAATGATAGCAAGTCCTACAAAAATATTGATAATGTTTACATTTTTTTTTTCTAGTTTCTCTCATGTGAAAGCAGTACCTTTTTGGTCACTATTTATGTGTTGCGTCTAAATAAGAATTGTAACACTTTATAGTGACTGAATAGGTTAAACAAATACTTCTCAAGAAATCAAAAAAAGAAGACAACTTGAAACAGCACAGCCATGCCAGTATATGTATGTATAAAACTCAGATCAGAATAGCATGGACAATATGTTAGTTTTATGTCCTTGTGAATTTATTGTGAGGAAAGTTATCAATAATTCTGCAGATAATGCAATTTATTCAAGTGTTTTCTACATTGCTGTTAAAATTTTCACACAATCAGTGAAACATTCAAACAAGCTAAACTGAATTTTTATTACTGAAAGTTTCAAACATTGACAAATGTTTTATTTACCAAATAACTCATGTGTTTCTGTGAGAAAAAAAAAATCATGTGCAATTTTTGGAATTAAAGGGAAAGAAGATCCTTTTCTCGCTGTGGTGCATGTCAATTGTGAATATATACTTACGGTTACCAAATATATTTTCTTTATCATGATACTCACATCAACATTATCAAGAAGTACATGTACATCATAGGAAAAATGCACAGACTACAGATAAAATGTTTAAAACACCCTATTTTGAGTGCATCTCCTGCCAAATCTGTACTAGATGAGTATAATTGATGTAAATAAGGTAATTTTTGGAAGAAAAACCCAAAATTAAAAAATTAAAATACCCACAATAATGTACTATAACCCCAAAATCAATTCTTATCTTCCTTTTGAGTTTTGTGTATGAACCTTCTGGTAAAATTTCATGGAAAGCCATTTACTTAACTCAAGTTATTGTCTGAAACCAAATGTGTTTTTTTTTAACATGCTTGTATTTCCCATTTCCATTCTCAATTTTTTTTTGCTGTCATATAAGAACTTGAAAAGTAAGCTACATTATGTACATGTAACAAAAAAAATATATGCAAGAAATGACATAAAACCGACTCTGAATTTAATAGTACATGTCAGATATTGATGTAGAACTCACAAACTGAAGATGATCAGAAATACAAATGGTTTTTTTATTCGAGTCAGATTTTTTTTACCGAAGCCCTTCAGCGCTATCATTTAAAATTATTTAGTCAAAATTTAACACTAGTATTAAGGTTTATCATAACAAATTGGCAAATACAGTCTTATTATCACCTAAAAAATACTGTGTACAGACTGACATGTGCGGTTTGGGAAGTTTTTATGTTTTTAGATATAAAAGTTTTTATTTAGCATATCTGAAAGATAAAATCATTTTTGGCAAAGATCTGGATTCAAAATATTTTTTTGTCCTATACTTATTTATTCATCAATTTGGGAATCAGAATATTTTTTTCAAGAAAAATAGCATTTTACATCTGAACTTATAATTTTATTTTAGACATAAACAAAACGTTATTGTAGCCTTGGACATTCGTTCTGAACAGACAGAACATGCATGAAATATTTGCCACTGAACGTTTAACAACCAACAACCAATCAATATCTAGGCCATTATAAAGCTGGCATTTAAGGTAGCGCCTTCCTCATATTATTTACTACGTTATACCATTGTATGTGTTTATTCATCGATATCAAATCCAAACAAAAACAAAGGTGTGAAACAAATTGGAATGATATATTTAAAACGTGAAGAACGAGTGCATACATAATTATCTGCAGAAATGATTAAAAATCAGCTAACATTAAAAAAATTGGTTTACCATCCCACTATAGATATAATGATACAATAATAATGAGATAATATGACATATTATTTCTTTAAAAAGGTGGTGTCATAAGTGAGGAAAGTGTAGTCAACGTCAAATTAAATCTAGATGACCTCTTCATAGATACTAGGATAAAATTATCCACGTAAGAGGCGCCTTTCGTCTACAAAAGACTTATCAGTGACTATCTCAAAACAAGTAATCAATAAAAAGTAAATATTGAGTACAAGTGCATACTTTAAAAATACTAGAGAGCATTGTAGATAAACAAAGCAAACCATACGCAACGATTGATGTATAATGGCATGCCAAAAACGAAGACAAATGAATTCTTAATAAAAGGCAAACCGAAATATTGAGGAAACTGTACAGACATCAAGTCAATTGAGGAGACTGAAGAGCTAAAACCAAGTCGAACAATAAAAAAAAATCAGATCTAGTGACAATTAGTCATTCCAAGGAGACAAAAGTGCTGTAATAACAAAAAATCAAAGCCAAGGTAACGAGGAAGCTGTACAAACCACATGTAAGATAAGAGAAATGATACAGTTGACCACACATACAGGTGAGATAATATGCTTTGAGTTGATACTTTCAACCGAAACAATTTGATAAACATGACGATGATAAAACATTACACGCTGTACCAAATAAACTCATCAACGGTACCAGGACTAAATTTAGTATATACGTCAGACGCGCGTTTTGTCTACAAAAGACTCATCAGGGACGCTCGAATCCAAAAAAGTTAAAATAGCCAAATAAAGAACGAAGTTGAAGAGCATTGAGAACCAAAATTCCTAAAAGTTTCCTTTTAAATAAACAAAAAACGCTGATGATTATTATTTGAATAAAGGCTATACAAACTACCGTTGCTCAATGTCAGAATAACTTACCGAAGTCTTCAAACAATGTCTTTTCTTGTGAAAACAATTTCCTACGATATTCCTTTAGAAAAAACGATCTTCCTCGTGACTAGTTTAAATGAACACTGTATACAAAGAAATAATTTGGTAAAAAACCTTTTTACACTTCAGTAAATCTAAATAGCTCAACATTTAAATTAGGTGGTATATGATGTGTGTTATATTTTTAACTATTATAATACGTAGTTTGAAAAAAGATACAGTTCAATTTCGAACGTGAAGTTTGTTGTATTGTACACAATTTTTAAACGTCTCTGTCAAGCTTGCAACGATTTCAATTCTACTACACATTTCAGTAAAACCTGTTTCTGATAAAATTGTATATAGGAAATCTTTATATTACATTTTTCAATGATCTCGCTAACTAAGTGCACTTTTTATTGTTTTCCACTATTAGCATGCATAAACACAGTTATCCTTTTCGTTGATGAAAGTGCTGATTTGGAAAAACGATCAGCATAGAATATATATTAAAGATATGAGGGATTTAGCTGTAAAAAATTGAACGTACATAGCTTAAAACCTTCATGCACTAATAATCACATAAAGGCTTCTGAATAAAGGCAACAACAGTATACGGCTATTCGAAATTCATAAATCGATTGAGAAAACAAAACAAATCCGAGTTACAAGTGTAACTTTTATGTTATAAATTAAGTTTAACTTTTATATTATAAATTAAGTTTAATTTGTATATTATAAATACAGTATTACCTTTATATTATAAATACACAACAAGAAACAAAAAAAGCATGTGGAGACGATAAATGATCATTGCAATATAAAACAAAATTGATAAAATTACTAATTGTAGGGAAACGCCAAATCAATTGTATTGACATCACAAAAACACTTCTGAAAAGGGGTGAAAAATCCTATGGATCCACCAGTCAGCAAATTACATCTACTGTACGAGTGTAATTTGATGAAAAAAAGAGTCTGGTCTACATAAATGTGTTACAAAACTTTTCTATTATGGTGTATGAACACTTGTGTTCTGGTATATCTTGACAAGGTAAAAATTCAAAGCACGTAAGTTGAGATATCATTTAATTCGTAATCGATAGAAATCATTGAATGTTTCAAAATATTAATAAAATCATAATCAATTCTTTCGTCTGTTCCGCGTTTCATCTTTATATAATTCACTAGTAGTGCTATGAAAACAAATGCAGCTCGGTGACAATATCAATGAGAAGTTCAAAATATTGTGTACCTGAAACATTGATAGCTATGTAATTCTATCTAATTTGAAGAGCAACATCAAACAAATTCAAAATAAAACAATATCATGAGAAGAAGTTTATATTTTATGTACAAATAATTTACCACACAGTCACACGCATTTGAAGAATCTGCAATTATGATATCAATAGAGCGTAGATGACGTATTACATTCATTTACATAGAGAAAGTGTCCCTGCTTATAATAGAAAAGAAATATGATCATTGCTAAAAAAATAGTTGTTTGTAAAATTTAAATGTAAATTTGGCCTACTTTGTCACATGTTTCGTTTGAATTGGAAAATGTCATAAAAACACATATGCATTTTAAGTCATATAAAAAATAAATTTCCATGACGTATACGGAAATTTTTGTGTTAGTGTTTTAATAAAAAATAATCAAAAAAAAGACTTTAGTTTCATCTTGATCACATTATATTGTATAGACTACTGCAGTTTTAAAATAAAGGCTACCTAGTAACAAAAGAAGGCCCCGAAATGACAATGTAAAACAATTCAAACGAGAAAACTAACGGCCTTATTTACATATTGTTTGTTTAACAAAAACCAAATACTTAAGACATACTCAAACGACAACCACTGTATTACAGTCTCCTGGCTTTGAACAGGCACATACATACCTAATGTGGCGGGGTTAAACATGTTTGCCCTCCCCTAACCTGGGACAGTGGTATACCAGTACAACATAAGAACAAACAATCATTTGAAAAAGACTTAACCATCACATGGACAAAAATACAAGTGGACGTGGCCGGGTACTTGTACATCCCAACAACAAAAAGACACTAGGAAATTGTTGAAAAAAGGGTTTAGATTTTGAACATGTGAGGTTTGGGGAACTAGGCGTAAAAATTGACGTCTTTCGAGTCAACACTACTTTTTTTTTACTGAAGGTGGGGAGACTACGATGCGGGTCAAACCCTTAACAGGTAGGGCAATCATAGGTTTGTGACACAAAATATATGTGGTCTAAATTTTCAAAATTTGAAATTGGACAATAACCTGCTTTATTGTCCAATATTCGAAATCTAAATATATTGCAAGATTCAGCATATCAAGGAACCATAAGAATGCTTGTTTTTGGTCCCTGTTATATTTAAAAACTTATTGTCTGGCAACAAAGTATTTACGGACAAAGAACAGATTGCCAAAACATTATACGGCGGCAAATCTATAACTAATAATAATTGAATACCACCGTTCTATTAAGGCTTCCTTAATTTCTCCTATCTCCTCCTGATGGGATTGCAAATAACCGGTCCATTATATTAGTTATAACCAAATCACTGTCCGATTATTGTCCATTTTTGTGTCCTTTTTGATAAAAGTGACGTATAAATAAACTCATCATAGATACCAGGACTAAATTTTGTATATACGCCAGACGTGACGCTCGAATCCAAAAAAGTTAAAAAGGCCAAATAACGTACGAAATTAAAGAGCATTGAGAGAAACTAATTCCAAAGCTAAAATGATCAGTAAAGCAAACTTTACAAATGAATGAACATACTGGGATTTCATGTATTTACTTCCTAAAAAAACAGCTAACGCTAGGTATAAATATATTGTCAGATCTAAGCCTTGTTCAATGAGCATAATAGTGCATGGCATAAATGAATCTCTTATTCGAATCTTTGTTTCCCAAAAATCAAGGGGCTATACTTTTCTTGATTATTTTTTTAAGCAAGTTACGGACTAGAACATGCTTAATAATTAATTAAAATCAATAATAAGTGTTGCTCACCATGTTCACTAATCGTTGTCAATATTATGGAATTAATACAAGTTAGAGATTTAGCTAGCTATAAAAGCAGGTTTAATCCACCATTTTCTACAAAAGAAAATGCTTGCTCCACGTCAGGAATATAACATTTTTAAACTATTCGTTTGGTGTGTATAGGGACTTTTTGTTTGGAATTTTGATCGGAGTTCGTTATTTTTGTGATTTTACTTTTTAAAGAACACTGCGTTTTTAAAGCCAATGTAATATTACGTTTTAATAATTACTGAATAAAAAGAAGTAAGTAGTGTCATATATTATAAGACTTCAGAACTGTTTAAGAGCGCTCCAAAAACAAAAAGAGCAAAAAATACCAAATCAATTAGACAGGTGAAGATTATAAAAGACACACACTGATCTTTGAACATAAATTATAATTGACATAATTTGAACATCAATATCCTAATTACACCGCTGTGTAAAACTACGTATCTAATTTGATAAGAAAATTTAAAAATAAAACAAAGAATAAAACAATATCATGTAACCAAGTTTATAGTTGGTTTACAAATGATTAACCACACACATGATTGAGACTGAATTTGAGGGGATTTATACAATGAAAGCATTCAAGTATTCATTTAAATAGAGGGATTGTCAATGCATATAATAGAAAAGAAATATGATCATTCTTTGCAACCAAATCGTTGTTTTTTGGCCTTTTTTGTCACGTGTTTCGTTAGAATTGAAAAACGCACCTGTATTCTTAGTCATATGAAAAATAAAGAATAACATTTCATGACGTACACGGAAACTATTGTGTTAGTCATTTAAAAAATACAAAATCAAGAGGAAGACGTAGCTTTATTTGATCTTGATCATATTATATTGTATAGACTACTGCAGTTTTAAAATAAAAGGTACATAGTGACAAAGGGATAGTTAAAAATTGAACTAATGAAAAGATAAATCGCAAAAAAAAAAATGCGAGGAAAATTCCAAACGGAAAGTCCCTAATCATAATATTTTAACGGACAATCATGATTTGTGTTTGTATTCGTGTGACAGAACATTAATATTCAGTTATTTTTACCAGTTCAATACAAATGTTAATATAGTATATCTCAGATGGAAACGAACGAGCAAATCAGACAATGCCACATGTTGAAACCTTTTGTTAAGTCTACTTTTAGAGCTATTCGATAAGTTAATTAAATAAGGCAAATATCTATTAGTATAAATGATGAAATTACTATAAATATCTTGAATACTTATTTATTTTAAAATCAATTTTTGACCCTTCCTGTTACATAATAGTAGATTCGAAGACAACTACATGATCTAGAGAATACATGGAGACCATTGCAAAGCATACAAAAATCAACAAAAGAGTTATACGGACAGGCCAAATCAAGGAAATCAGATAATTTTTCGAAGAACAACACGCATCAAAAAACTAAGTAGTTGAAACATACAACGAGAGAGCGGTAGAGATAACAAATCAAACAAAATAAAGACGAGTACGCTGTACAATCATCATGACCAAGAGAATTAACGAGTACTACCAATAAGAAATCAGACCAAAGAAATGAAGAAGCTTAACAACATGTCAAATCAACGAAATGAGGATGTATGACAACATGTCATATCACAAAAAAGGCAGAAACATGACATCACGTCAAATCAAAGAATGAGGACACAAGACACCACGTCGAATCAAAGAATGAGGACGCATGACACCGCGTCGAATCAAAGAATGACGACGCATGACACCACGTCTAATCAAAGAAAGAGGACGCATGACACCAAGTCGAATCAAAGGAAACGGACGCATGACACCAAGTCGAATCAAAGGAAACGGACGCATGACACCACGTCGAATCAAAGAATGAGGACGCATGACATCACGTCAAATCAAAGAATGAGGACGCATGACAACACATCAAATCAAAGAATGAGGACGCATGACACCAAGTCGAATCAAATGAAACGGACGCATGACACCACGTCGAATCAAAGAATGAGGACGCATGACATCACGTCAAATCAAAAAATGAGGACGCATGACATCACGTCAAATCAAAAAATGAGGACGCATGACATCACGTCAAATCAAAGAATGAAGACGCATGACACCAAGTCGAATCAAAGAATGAGGACGCATGACACCAAGTCGAGTCTAAGTAAGAGAACGCATTGACACCACGTCGAATTAAAGAATGAGGACAGATTACAAAATGTCAAATTAAAGAATGAGAAAGGCTGACAACATGTCAAATTAATGAATATGGAAGCTTGACAACATGTCATATCAAGGAAACGAGAAGGCGTCTTACATGTCAAATCAAAGAAACAAAGAAGCTTAACAACACTTCATTTCAACGAAACTAGAAAGTTTGACAAAATGTCAAATCAAAGAAACGAGGAAGATATTGAGCTGACCAACAGTTGAGCATACTAACTTACAATTAATCTTAACCAAAGAAACTTCAGATACAAAAAAAAAAAACAAGATTATCATGAATGTCAACAATAATATACTTGATCAAGGACATGAACTGAGTTAAAAATAATCTTCAGTAGCAAACTCGAAAAACATGTAATTATCAACATTTGAAACAAACCATACACGATAGTGATTCATACAGATATAGGATATACACGATGAAGTACAAATGAATAAGTTGAAGGAAATTAAAGTATCTTAATGTTAAAATAACTTACCGATGTCTGCGATGATCGTTTTTCTCTTCAAAAAATTTATTTACTAAGACATTATTTCGGAAAAATCAACAAATCTTCCTCATGACGTTATTGAATGTGATTTGTCTACAAGGAAATATTTGTCACACACAATATTACACTTCAGTAAATCTGAATAGTTCAGTATTTAAATCTGGTGGAATATGATATGTGTTGTATTTATAAATAATTATTTGATAAACGATTTTAAAAGATATCTATCCACTCGATACAATTCAATTTTATAGCTTTAAACGGAATATTCAATATGATGTACACAATTTTGGAAACTCTCTGTCAATCTTGTTGAAATAGCATTTTACGGTATCTGTTGGTAAAATATGTTCCCTCTGTTGAATTGTATATAGGAAATATTTGTCTTTCTTTTTGCAATGATCTCGAAAACAATGTACTTCGTTTGTGTACTATCATCATGCATACACATCTTTTTCCTATCATTATAACACAAGTTTTATGTAGTTCAGATTTGATATAGAACAAAACACAAATGTATTATAATGAAAATAAGCAACCATCTGAAGACAGTGTAAATTGGTCCAAATTTGAGAGTGGCTTTCGAAACTACGAACTGAGAGACATGACTGACTAAAGTAATGTGAGAACAGAGAAAATGAATAAAAAATATTACTTGACAAATATTACTTCTCGTTCTATTTATAAATGTCGATACATACTTTTCAGGTATTCACTATTGGCACAGGAATTTAAAACGATGAGTTGTGCAGTGTTATTGATTTCCAGGCCAGATACTTTTTTTTGTGATACAGTATCTAGGAATTAGTCGTCAATGTTTGTAAGGATTCAAGGTGTTAGTTGAACAATAACTTTCATATGTTTTTGTCTAAGGTTGCTGGTTGTACGGTGTAATCGTCGTTTTACTTTGTGTATATGATTCATGTGTTCTGCATACACCCATTCGTATTGCTGATTCAAAGAAGACATTATCTATTCTAAAATAACTCTACAGAATGTTAGAACAACCCGATATTGAATGGCACTTGCATAACACAAATTTCATACGGGCATGTGATACTACAAGATGCTAACGCATACTAATGAATATTGGCCTCCGAATTGGTTGTTCTGCTTTCTCATCCCGTCAACTCAAAAGCTTTACTGCTTTTAATCCAGCTAGGTCACTGATTGTATTTGATTCTAATGCAAGTAAGCTAATGCTTATACTAGTTTCTAATCAAGTTACTTCATTGGTTGAACTAGTTGTTATTACAGGTAAATCAATGGTTGTACTGGACTCTATTACAGGTAAATCAATGGTAGTACGGATTTCAAAACATGAAACTCACTGGCTTCACTGGTTTTCTTTACAGATTAGTCTGTTTCTTATGGTTTGAATTCATGGAAAGTCAATGACTGTACTTGGTATACATGTACTATACAAATTAATCCATATTTAGAAATTCATTTGTTGTGCTGATTTTCTATTTTCATTCAAGATTGTTGTTATTTATTATATCATTTCAGGTAAGATATTGATTGCACTTGTTTGATTACAGGCAATGCATTAGCTGTAGTTGTGCGATTACAGACATGTCCTTTGTTACACTTGTTACATTTCAGGCAAGATATTAATCGTACTTGTTTGATGACAGGCTATGCATTAGCTGTAATTGTGTGATTACAGGCAGGTCATTGGTTACACTTGTTACATTTTAGTTAAGATATTGATTGTACTTGTTTAATGACTGGCAATGCATTAGCTGTAGTTGTGCGATTACAGACATGTCCTTTGTTACACTTGTTACATTTCAGGCAAGATAATAATCGTACTTGTTTGATGACAGGCTATGCATTAGCTGTAATTGTGTGATTACAGGCAGGTCATTGGTTACACTTGTTACATTTTAGTTAAGATATTGATTGTACTTGTTTAATGACTGGCAATGGATTAGCTGTAGTTGTGCGATTACAGACATGTCCTTTGTTACACTTGTTACATTTCAGGCAAGATATTAATCGTACTTGTTTGATGACAGGCTATGCATTAGCTGTAATTGTGTGATTACAGGCAGGTCATTGGTTACACTTGTTACATTTTAGTTAAGATATTGATTGTACTTGTTTAATGACTGGCAATGCATTAGCTGTAGTTGTGCGATTACAGACATGTCCTTTGTTACACTTGTTACATTTCAGGCAAGATAATAATCGTACTTGTTTGATGACAGGCTATGCATTAGCTGTAATTGTGTGATTACAGGCAGGTCATTGGTTACACTTGTTACATTTTAGTTAAGATATTGATTGTACTTGTTTAATGACTGGCAATGCATTAGCTGTAGTTGTGCGATTACAGACATGTCCTTTGTTACACTTGTTACATTTCAGGCAAGATATTAATCGTACTTGTTTGATGACAGGCTATGCATTAGCTGTAATTGTGTGATTACAGGCAGGTCATTGGTTACACTTGTTACATTTTAGTTAAGATATTGATTGTACTTGTTTAATGACTGGCAATGCATTAGCTGTAGTTGTGCGATTACAGACATGTCCTTTGTTACACTTGTTACATTTCAGGCAAGATATTAATCGTACTTGTACGATGACAGGCAATGCATTAGCTGCAGTTGTGCGATTACATGCATGTCATTTGTTTCACTTGTTACATTTCAAGCAAGATATTGATTGTACTTGTTTAATGACTGGCAATGCATTAGCTGTAGTTGTGCGATTACAGACATGTCCTTTGTTACACTTGTTACATTTCAGGCAAGATATTAATCGTACTTGTTTGATGACAGGCTATGCATTAGCTGTAATTGTGTGATTACAGGCAGGTCATTGGTTACACTTGTTACATTTTAGTTAAGATATTGATTGTACTTGTTTAATGACTGGCAATGCATTAGCTGTAGTTGTGCGATTACAGACATGTCCTTTGTTACACTTGTTACATTTCAGGCAAGATATTAATCGTACTTGTTTGATGACAGGCTATGCATTAGCTGTAATTGTGTGATTACAGGCAGGTCATTTGTTACACTTGTTACATTTTAGTCAAGATATTGATTGTACTTGTTTGATGACAGGCAATGCATTAGCTGTAGTTGTGCGATTACAGGTAGGTCATTGGTTACACTTGTTACATTTCAGGCAAGATATTGATTGCACTTGTTTAATGACTGGCAATGCATTAGCTGTAGTTGTGCGATTACAGACATGTCCTTTGTCACACTTGTTACATTTCAGGCAAGATATTAATCGTACTTGTTTGATGACAGGCTATGCATTAGCTGTAATTGTGTGATTACAGGCAGGTCATTGGTTACACTTGTTACATTTTAGTTAAGATATTGATTGTACTTGTTTAATGACTGGCAATGCATTAGCTGTAGTTGTGCGATTACAGACATGTCCTTTGTTACACTTGTTACATTTCAGGCAAGATATTAATCGTACTTGTTTGATGACAGGCTATGCATTAGCTGTAATTGTGTGATTACAGGCAGGTCATTGGTTACACTTGTTACATTTTAGTCAAGATATTGATTGTACTTGTTTGATGACAGGCAATGCATTAGCTGTAGTTGTGCGATTACAGGAAGGTCATTGGTTACACTTGTTACATTTCAGGCAAGATATTGATTGTACTTGTACGATGACAGGCAATGCATTAGCTGTAGTTGTGCGATTACAGGAAGGTCATTGGTTACACTTGTTACATTTCAGGCAAGATATTGATTGTACTTGTACGATGACAGGCAATGCATTAGCTGTAGTTGTGCGATTACATGCATGTCATTTGTTACACTTGTTACATTGCAGGCAAGATATTGATTGTACTTGTTTGATGACAGGCAATACATTAGCTGTAATTGTGCGATTACATGCATGTCATTTGTTTCACTTGTTACATGTCAGGCAAGATATTGATTGTACTTGTTTGATGACAGGCAATGCATTAGCTGTAGTTGTGTGATGACAGGCAAGACATTGGTTACACTTGTTACATTTCAGGTTAGATATTAATTGTACTTGTACGATGACAGGCAATGCATTAGCTGATGGTGTTCAATTACAGACATGTCATTTGTTACACTTATCACCTTTCTGGTGAGATATTGATTGTACTTGTACGATGACAGGCAATGCATTAGCTGTAGTTGTGCGATTACATGCATGTCATTTGTTACACTTGTTACATTTCAGGCAAGATATTGATTGTACTTGTTTGATGACAGGCAATGTATAAGCTGTAGTTGTGCGATCACATGCATGTCATTTGTTACACTTGTAACATTTCAGGCAATATATTGTTTGTAATTGTTTGATGACAGGCAATGCATTAGCTGTAGTTGTGCGATTACATGCATGTCATTGGTTACACTTGTTACATTTCAGGCATGATATTGATTGTACTTGTTTGATGACAGGCTATGCATTAGCTGTATTTGTGCGAATACAGACATGTTATTTGTTACACTTGTTACATTTCAGGCAAGATATTGAAATTGTTGGATGACAGGCAATGCATTAGCTGTTGTTGTTCAATTACAGACATGTCATTTGTTACACTTGTTACATTTCAGGCAAGATATTGATAGTAATTGTTGGATGACAGGCAATGCATTAGCTGTAGTTGTGTGATGACAGGCAAGTCATTGGTTACACTTGTTACATTTCAGGTTAGATATTAATTGTACTTGTACGATGACAGGCAATGCATTAGCTGTTGTTGTTCAATTACAGACATGTCATTGAATACACTTGTTACATTTAAGGCATGATATGGTTTGTACGTGTACGATGACAGGCAAGTCATTGGTTACACTTGTTACATTTCAGGCAAGATATTGATTGCACTTGTTTGATGACAGGCAATGCATTAGCTGTAGTTGTGTGATGACAGGCAAGTCATTGGTTACACTTGTTACATTTCAGGTTAGATATTAATTGTACTTGTACGATGACAGGCAATGCATTAGCTGTAGTTGTGCGATTACATGCATGTCATTTGTTTCACTTGTTACATGTCAGGCAAGATGTTGATTGCACTTGTTTGATGACAGGCAATGCATGAGCTGTAGTTGTGTGATGACAGGCAAGTCATTGGTTACACTTGTTACATTTCAGGTTAGATATTAATTGTACTTGTACGATGACAGGCAATGCATTAGCTGTAGTTGTGCGATTACATGCATGTCATTTGTTTCACTTGTTACATGTCAGGCAAGATATTGATTGCACTTGTTTGATGACAGGCAATGCATTAGCTGTAGTTGTGTGATGACAGGCAAGTCATTGGTTACACTTGTTACATTTCAGGTTAGATATTAATTGTACTTGTACGATGACAGGCAATGCATTAGCTGATGGTGTTCAATTACAGACATGTCATTTGTTACACGTATTATCTTTCTGGTGAGATATTGATTGTACGTGCACGATGACAGGCAATGCATTAGCTGTAGTTGTGTGATGACAGGCAAGTCATTGGTTACACTTGTTACATTTGAGGCATGATATTGTTTGTACGTGTACGATGACAGGCAAGTCATTGGTTACACTTGTTACATTTCAGGCAATATATTGATTGCACTTGTTTGATGACAGGCAATGCATTAGCTGTAGTTGTGTGATGACAGGCAAGTCATTTGTTTCACTTGTTACATGTCAGGCAAGATATTGATTGCACTTGTTTGATGACAGGCAATGCATTAGCTGTAGTTGTGTGATGACAGGCAAGTCATTTGTTTCACTTGTTACATGTCAGGCAAGATATTGATTGTACTTGTACGATGACAGGCAATGCATCAGCTGTAGTTGTGCGATTACATGCATGTTATTTGTTTCACTTGTTCCATGTCAGGCAAGATATTGATTGCACTTGTTTGATGACAGGCAATGCATTAGCTGTAGTTGTGTGATGACAGGCAAGTCATTGGTTACACTTGTTACATTTCAGGTTAGATATTAATTGTACTTGTACGATGACAGGCAATGCATTAGCTGATGGTGTTCAATTACAGACATGTCATTTGTTACACTTATTACCTTTCTGGTGAGATATTGATTGTACTTGTACGATGACAAGCAATGCATTGGCTGTAGTTGTGTGATGACAGGCAAGTCATTGGTTACACTTGTTACATTCACTAGTAGCACGATTTCAGTCTGAAACGGTCATTATGGTCTGATCACATCTTGATTGACTGGATTTACCGCTAGAGGAAATCGTCGAGACTTTTTAGACCGTTCAGACTCCGTTACGATCGATAGCCGCATCAGGTAAATCAGTTCGTTAAGGCATGTCCAGACGGAAAAGACTGAATCGTCTAGCGGGCTGTTTAGACCCGTTAAGACAGTGTCAGACCAAACCAGACCATGGATTCAAAATTACGGTAAGATGTTGTCAGACCGTGTTCAGTCGTGTTCCGATTTTATTAATTTGGACAGAAAACGGGTAAAACTTTCCCAGTGTTTATCAGGGGTTGCTCCCCTTTTAAGAATAAAATTAAAATTAAAAAGAAGACGGTTTATGTTAACTGAAAGTCTGCCATGCTTTAATTAAATAAAGAAAATAATCAATTCTAATTCATACCTCTTCCTATTTAATTATTTAACATTTTCTATATTAAAAAAAACAACATAAGTGGTTTAAAGTCATACTGCTGCGCAAACCGTGGTGAATTGAGTTTTAAATCAACAGATTGCCGAAATTATATTTAATAATTATTCATTGAATATAAACATCAAAAACTTTATATTTAATGGTTTACAAGTGATTGTAAATAAATATTTATGCAATTACAGACTGGTGCCGTGGGGAAACATGTGTAAACTTGACGTTACAGATAATTTGTATACCCTTAAAAATTACGAATGTCGGGATTAACACTTGAAAACGTAATCTAAATATGTTTAATTTATTAAATTGTTGATGTTACTTTTCTTTAAAATAGTAAATAATATGCATTATCATTTAACTTTTCATGTTTTCTATATAAATTTCATTTCAGTTATTATCATTTAACTTTTCATGTTTTCTATATAAATTTCATTTTAAGTTATTGTAAACTTAAGACAGGAAAAAAATATAACAGTACTATGTATGTCTTTTGTCGTTTTCTGATTATTGTCATAGCATTGTCCGTTCATTTTTGCCAGACTTGTGCGTTTGATTTCCATTTTTTTTTATTGTGTCTATAATCCAAAAGCCATTTATAAATTTCTTAAATACCAGATAAAGAAGCGTTCGTAAAAAATAAAGATTTAATATTATTGCAAAAGTCTGTGAATTATTGAAAATATGACGTTCCGAAAACACAAGTCGCTATATTTAATGCGTTACATGTGGTGCGCTCTTTTTTAAAAGCATTTCTGTTAAATAAAAAAAGTGTAAAAACAGTTATCGGAATCCAGCTGAAAAAAAGGAAAAACGAATATAGTGACTATCTAACTTAATTTTCAAATATCGAATACACAAATAAATCTCTAACCATCAACGCTTGCAATTTGTTTTTACTGACAGGTGTCTGCTGGCATTCGATTGGATACCAGTTTTATGTAGGCGTAACAATTCATCCCATTTATCCAATCAGCTGTCTTGTGTGCGATCTCATGAGGTCCACATAGTTTAGTTTTTTATACATGTAATGGCAACGATAAAAATTATTCGTGCAGAATATACATATACTATGAAACAAACAATATCCTGTCCAAAATGACTTACGTGACACCATATTATACCAAATAACTATTTAAAAACTAAGACAGCATACATATAAAATATTATCATTCATAACAATTACTATTTAAAAGTGAAATAGTTTAGTATTAGTATCATAGTCCCAGCAATTTAAAAAAAAATATTATAAAAGGACGTTGTTGCAATGGGGTGACAGGGACTTTACGGTGCGTCTAAAAATAACATAGGCCGCTGTGGTGCACTAAGCTCTCGATACTGCACTAAGACCATGATGGAACATTATAGCGAACTTTCTATACTTATGAAATGTCCATGTGTGGAAAAGAGATCTTACTATACACTGTACGGACATTAAGACTTATTCACTAGCTGTGATATACAGTAAAGGATTTAGCAAGGATAGCAAGGATACGATTTTAATAATGCTATAAATTAAAAGAGAAGTGTACGGAATTCGTCAAAAAACAAACGTATTTTATAATCACGAAATAATTGATATCGAATTTAGATTAGATTTGTGATCGTTGGAATTTATTAAGACTGTTTAAAATATCTATCTCTTTATAATAATAACCCTTTCAATTATGAATTCTTATTAACTGATTTTAAAGTAATCAAACGGAACACATACTACAGGAGATGTGGGATATATCTTAATTTGACAGCAACCAAACGATAAAAAACATAAATGAATCAAGAGCGCATGTTTAGTCTTCAACAAGAAACAGGTGTCTATACAAAAGGTCACGGTCTGAATCGTCCTAAGTTTGTATAAAATTTGTAAAAACAATAAATAAAAACAATTACATGAAAGAGTATTAACAACTTAATATTCATTATTTACACAAGTTCGAATGATCTAAATAATCTACATTGTTTTTTATCGTTACAGACACGTTTGTAAAGCTCATTTTCTGTTCTCTTAATTTTTTTTACGGTCTTCTCTTTTTGTCATTTATAACCCACAAAAGTTGCTCAACCTTTCATTCTGACAGCGTGAAAGACCAGAACCAAGGTAACACACTATTATAAGTCAATGTACACACAGTGTTTTCACAAACCGGTAATTTCTTCACCCAGGGATATGAATTTGACATTTAAAGTCCCTCAACAGCTTTATAATACCCGGCCGTGTCATTTCCGTATATTGAAGATGAAACAGATAATATACACAATGAATTTCATACACCATGCATACCAATACAGGGGAATTTTACCTTTTTGGAGGACTCCGAAGAGGTGGTGCATTGCATGTGCGCTAATTCTGAACAAAAATACAATCTTTTATTTGGGGTACGTCTGAACACCGCTAATGACCTCCTTAGTGCACTCAGGACATACAATGTGCACTCAGGATCTTTCATATTCATCCTATTTGCACACGGGATGGGTGAATATATTCATTACACGCTGATTATTTAAGAGTTTAATAGGTTTTCTTTTTTATATAAGATGACCGAAAATGCTGTCTCAATTCAGAGTTTGAACTTTAAAAAACATGATTAAGTACGTATATAGTACAGAATAGTATAGAACGTGAAAGCGATTATTTTGATATAAAATTTGCAGCAATTATCCAGTATAAAATGCCTGTCTATCTATAGCTACATCCAACGCTTTACATGTCATGATATAATGATAGTCGTCAACTCTCAATCATTGTTTTACAGCCTTTTTTACCATGTAAGATTTGTATTGAATTGCGTGCATATTAAAAATGTGTATTTATTCCATATTCGATTGTGAATCTCGTATTGACTTACATGTATTAGTTGTTTCTCGAGCCGCAGAAATGACAAAGTCTGTCTTGAAAGGGGTTAGTTATTATAACTTTATGGAATTATACTGAATATAAAAGGGAATTTAACGTATGGATTTTTCAAATTGTTGAAGGCCGTACATGACTATAGTTGTTAATTTCTGTTTCAGTAAAGTTAATCTCTTTTCATGCTTTTAGAGAGTTGTCTCTTTGGCAATCGTACCACATTTCGATCTTCTTTTTTTTTAAATTATATTTTTAAAGTTAGACTTCAATCCCCCCCCCCCCCTATTTTTCATGAAACTCCTCATAAATTTATAATAGATAGCTTACATATAGTATCACTGTTTTGATAGCTAATATAGATCTTATTTTAGTTTAAAAACTTTACGAATGCTCAGCAAATATTAAGCGTGTTGCCGCATGATTCGAAGTAAACAGACTACCGCTAATATAAAATATCGTTGCATCGGTAAAACTTTGAATCTTTTTTGAGAAAACTATTAGAATTTAAAGCTGCCCTGCTTTTATAATAACTGTTTACTTGTTATCATTTCAAGTTAAGTTGCTTTACATTATGAACTGATACTGGTAAGCACCCAGCCACTTTAAAAGGGGGTCCCAACCGAGCACCAAAAAAAGGACGAACTATATGTCCCTTTTCAAATGCATTGATCGTCTAAAAAGTCTAAGATTCGACGGTTTCCTTCAACAAATTGAATATGGTTTGATAAATTTCTGTCTTTCGAAACTCATTATACTTTTGACGTACTAAAATAAAATGATATTTATCTCCAAATACTTGTTTATCACACATATTACAAAATCTAGGATATCTCTCAATATTATAAAATCGACAAGTTTCTTTATTCAAACGGTGAGCAGATGTATGCAGTCTTTACAAATAAATGATTCTATAGATAATTTTAATACAGCATGATCCAAATAAAATTGTTGGGGTCAAATACATCTATGCAACAAACAGTTAGGCGAGTCTTCAAAAAATTAGTTCATTTCACTATTAAAGCTGCCGTTTAATCTATCTTTGAATTCAATTAAAAACAAATTCACATTTTCTACACCCTGATGTAACCGTACTTTTAAAGCGTAGTCATCCGTATCAATAATTGTTTAATATTAAAATTGAAGTGCATGAGTATTATTAACGTCTGGGATGAGTGTGAGAAATCTCTGTTGATGGGAATATACAAAATTTAGCTGAATTTGTATTATTCAAAATAATGAAAAGGCAAGCTAGTGTGTTTAAAATGATATTGTTGGAATGGATTTATAACATGAAAAATGTGACACAGTGTGTAACCGATTTTACGTTGACTTGGACTCCGAATTTGAAAATAATATATTTGTGAAATCACATTCTACAATATGACATATTTTGTAAGTACTTTAACCTTTTATTCTAATTAAAGTATCTTTGAAATGCATTTTATAGCTGACTATGCGATATGGGCTTTGCTCATTGTTGACGGCCGTACGGTGACATATTGTTGTAAATGTCTCTGTCATTTTGGTCTCTTGTGGACAGTTGTCTCATTCGCAATCATACCACACCTTCTCTTTTATATTTATAAAGCTATTACTTACAACTGTCATGTGTACATGTTCCAGGCTCGTGCAGCTGAAAGAGGTCTCCTTTCAAGTTTGAAAATATGTAAATAGGTCGGGAAAACTATCAAAAATATATATTACAAAAAAAATCAGTAAAGTTCCCACTACTCTTTTTGTGAACTTTCTCGCTAATCCCGAGTGTGTTTTAATCGAAGAATTTTCTCTCTAATGACATTATGGTTATGTTAATTCATCATATATACCAGAATTGAAATTTTATATTTACGGAAGACTTGCGTTTCGTCTAAGAAAAAGGCTCATTTGTTTGGGAGTAAATCATCGATGTTTACAGCAGTATCAAAGAATAAGATGATGATGGTAGAAAGAACTATGGGCGTCATGTGGCAAATATTACATGCATATCGGACCAGGAGTTGTAAATCTGTATGAAAAAGATTTCCAATACAACCATATTTAGAAGGAATATTTACATGCTATACTCTCGTACTAAAGTATGAAGGGGTTCTTGTGTCGTTCACCTTAGACACACATCTTTTTAACGATATTTAAAAAAAGGCGGAACCAATTTAATGTCATTTTTCTATATTTTTGATATTACTAGAAGTCTTTTATATGGCAAGAATACTCCTATTTAGCGGACAAGCAGTTTATTTTTTTTTCTGTTATTGAATACCAAGAAAGAAAATAAATCCCGAACTTAATTTGAAACTTTGATACTCAATAGTTTTCCAGCAACATATTCACATCCCTTGGGTATAATAAGTGTACATCCAGTGGCATATGTATAACATGCATGTCGGAACAGGAAATTTGGCATAAAGTACTTTCAGAACCATGTTCACATTATAAAACCGTTGATTATACCCAACAATTGTGATGACGAATTCACTTTAATTTGTTTGAGAACAATTAAATTGAAATAGAAATCTGTAATTTTACTATGTCCATAACTTCGATGAACCATAAAGCAAGTTATATATCGACCTGTATTTAATTCAAAATGGGTTTTCTTTTTCTTTTTTTTTGGTATACAATAGTCCATCGACATCCCATGATAACATACAGTTTTCATGCGAGGACTTTTAACCAAAATTAAACAAAATGTATGTTTCTTTCTTATGTTCAATGTAAAAATGCCGGTATATACTTTTAAATTGCAACTATCTATAGTTCCGTAAATTTCTATCCAAGCGTACAAACGAATGGTCGACAAGAGCGTATATATCTGTTCAATCAATATTTCTTGTATGTTTCAAGCTGTCCTTCACTTTTGACTACTAGACGAATCAGAGACGGATTTAGGGGGGGGGGACCGGGCCCCCTTATTGGGAAAAAAATGGTTGCTTAGGGAATCATTGAATCGTGACTGGAGCGGGCCCTCTCTTAGGTCAGTCAGTGGGCCCCCAATTATGAAAATTTCTGTATCCGCCACTGCGAATACTTACATTTCCCCAAATTTACCCTTGGAAAAAAAGTGTAAACAGATTTTTATTTTATCAAACCTTTTTTTTTTTTAATTATTTAGATTTTTATAAATAATATTTTTTACACCAGAAATGTTATTTATAAACAAGCGTTTGAGTTTTGGTAATATTGACTAGTATATCACTATTGGATACGCAAGACAGAGATGTATATTTAAAAACACCCGAAAGGAAATCGCTTGAATACCTGGAAGTGTCACCTCAGAATACCTTTGGGAGTAATACCTTTAACCAGGGACGTATATAAGTCCTTGCTTTAACCATGCAGGTGATCAGACGGTGTCTTCTCATTTATCCAACTTTTAAAAATGGCGGCACGCAGTGAATTGATACTCTAAATTTTAAAATTGATGGTGATCTCTTGTCTAGCAGAATACAACTTTAATATCTATGAATTTGAGCATGTTTATACAGAATGGACATATTTTTTAAAATATTTTTTTAATTTTTGATAAAATTCACAATATGTTTAAGTGAAATTATTTTGTAGAAGTATGTTGGAATGCTCGTGAAAAAGTCACTATGTACTAAATATCTATTGGGAATGTTTCTCAATATATTCATATATTTATATGTGCAGCCATATGACTATTTCATACAAAAAATATATATTGTAACTTTTTTTCCTGTGACTTTTTTCCATGACTTTTTTCTTGTGACTTTTTTTCCTACATTCGAATAGTCATGCTTTACGAATTTCTTTTACATATATGATGCAGTCTGTATCATCGGGCTATTTAAGTACTGAGTATTATACCTTGACTTTTCCGGGTATTACAAATCAGCATTCATATTTTGTTGACCGAATGAGAATATGTTTATGTTCAAGGAAACATTGGGTATCAAATTAATATAGGTGGTTTTTATTTTTCTTCGTATTAAATTAAAGAAATTTTAAAATACTACTAGTATTGCGTGTCTGGTATAAAGTAGACTTGTTGACTGTTACCGTAGAAATAATATGCCATATACTGACGAATATGAATGACAAGTCTTGCAAAGGAACAAGATTTAAAGCACATCGACTTTCCAGCCGGGAGCGTCTAAACACTCGGCTGCTAAGGAGTCCACTCTGTCTTAAACAGTTCACAAACGGTTTCTTGCACTAAATCGTTTCAGCTGAACTATCTTTTTTTTACGGTTTCATTCCATGTACACAAGCAAAGTTGACTTTCGATATTTTACCAAATAATACGAAACATTTGAATATGTCATAAGTATTACTCCATATATAAAAAAGAACATGTGGTATGATTGACAATGAGACAACTGTCCACAAGAGACCAAAATGACACAAGCATTAACAACTGTAGGTCACCGTACGGCCTTCAACAACGAGCAAAGCACATACCGCAAAGTCAGCTATAAAATGCCCCGATATGGCAATGTAAAACAATTCAAACGAGAAAACTCACGGCCTTATTTGTATAATTGTAAAATTAATGAAAAACAAATATGCAACACATAAACAAACGACAACCACTTAAGCACAGGCTCTTGACTTGGAACAAAAACACATCCATAAATAATGTGGCGGGGTTAAACATGTTAGCGGTATCTCAACCCTCCCATATCTTTTTTAAATGATATTTCGTCCTAAATATGCATAAAATTTTGCCACTGGACGTTTTGCAATCAACAATCAATCGATAACATTTTGAACTAAAATATGAATTCAACAATTTAGTTAATTTTCTTAATTCGTTTTTGAGCAGAAATAAATTCCATAGAATAGATTAAGTATGTAAATATATGAAAACAGTATATTGTGGTCTTGTGATATAGTTGATATTATCAAATATTGGTTCCATTGTTTGCAGTTCGTCGCCTCCCCACTTGGCTGTTGTCTGCTCTTTGGTTGTTTTGTTGTCTCTTTCACACATTCCCCGTTTCCATTCTCAATTTCAACTTTTTTTTAAATTTTTATTGTATATGCCAGAAAATGTATTAGCCCAGTTTAAATGAAAATAAAGAGAATAAGGATATTGTTGAAAAGAAATTACAGTTTCCGTGTGGAATTCGCCTCAGGTGTTTATTGAAGTTTGATATCCAACTTCTTAATCCGCAATCCACAAATCCTCGACAAACTTGTATATTGTATACCATCATGCTCATGTGACCATCAGGGACTGTGATAAATATGTTATGGTTTAAACTCTGTCAAAACCAAAATGATTGAGTATATATATATCTAATTTAAATTCATTCATGCATGCAGTAATACAACAAAATCATTTCCTTTAATTTATGATAGCTGCAAGTGATAACAATTGTCCAATCTTATAGCCATTGTTCATCATAGATAAGAATATAAAAAATAATAAAAATAGTTACTTTAATATACACATTAATTTTTTTTTTCGTATTCTTATTTATAATATAGTATAGTCTAAAGTAATTTGCTACTCTGGAAAAATATTAATTAAGATTATTATTATTTATAATGTTAATAATCCGAAAAATTTAAATAAAAAGAACTTCGATTTCAACCAATGAAATGTCGTACACCATTCATTCACACCATTCCCGATTGCACGTTACACGATCACACCATTCCTCATACACCATTACACCATTCCCCGTACACCATACACCATAGCACCATACACCTTACACCATTACACCATACACGTTTTTTTGGGGAAGTTTACACCACCTAAGGGCTGAAGTGGTTAGTTCGTATAATAAGTCAACGTTCGGTATAAGCCAGGGACTCATGTTTTACACCAGGAACGATGAAAACTATAGACATCCAAAACCTTTGATTTTAAAAACATGGAACAATTTTATTGCCAATCAGCCAATTATTGTACAACTAAATAATATTTTTGACTTATTGGCACTCATACCACAATGCACAACTTCTTATAAGCGTGATTTTTTATTCAGCGTGCGCCACTCGGCACGTGACCAACGGCTAAATGCAAATTCCCAATCATCACAATAAAAAGGGTGAAACAGCTTGTATACTTTGAGCTTTCAAACTAAATGGTAACCCCAACCTCCAACATAGAATGGTTCAAATTTTGAGTTGGAGTCGTTAGACTGCTCTATAATTTGATATAATTTGTCTCGTTGGATCCAGGGGGGGGGGGTTCCGGGGGTTGACCCCCCTTTTTATGGCCGATCAATGCATTTGAATGGGAGCATATACTAGTACTTGGACCCCCCCCCCTTTTACTCTGGGTTGGGACTCCTCTTTTTAAAATGGCTGGATCCGCGCCTGATTGCAGTACACTGCACTGTGAGTATTTGTTAGATAATCACGCGCGATTTTATCATTTAAAGGAAATGCTTCACGAAATAACTAAGATCAGTTTATTTGTACTCGTAACAAAAAGGAGAAAAGATGGGACTGCCTCTCTTCAATTGTGTCTATTTACCAAAGTAAAATCAAAATTTAATTCTCTGACAATTCACATGGTGATATATTGTATATGTCATTCCAACACTCACACTTGTTCTTTTATTTGTGTGGCTATTTAATGACCATTTTAATTCAAAGCTTGGATTTGCATCCTTCATTTTCCAGTACTCCAGAATATCTACATACATATCACAGTAAGAAATTAAAGTTGTGTGTTAAACGTCAATGCGAAAGCAAAAAATCCATATTTTTTTTTAGAGGGCACATATGTTTCTTTCGTCTGACAGCAGGTATACACCACAGTTATCGTAAATTATAGAAACATATATAAAAAATCGAAAAAAATCATTATTTTTTTTAACACAAAACAAAGAAAAGAACTGATAAGTGCGGGTAATCCATGCGCCTTGTCTCCCTGATGTTTCGATATTTTAAAAATTAATTATTCTTTTATCTATTTTAACACGAGAAAACTACACCAGTGAGGTCCATATATGTCATTAACTTACAGCTGGTCCTGAATATGCATGAAGTATTTGCCACTGGACTTTAAACAACCAACAATCAATAACACTACAACTTATAGTATATATAGTTGCGAAATACAAAACGTATATTATAATTTTACAATTAGCCAAATAAATAGAATACAATGATACACACTTCTTTATATAACTGACACAATTTACAGGAATACTCTCTAAACTATACAAGTAGAGAAGCGAACAGTTTCTTTTGAATATTAAACAAACTTCCGAACAGTACATGTTTATTAATGGTTTTCTATGCGGGGCTCAAATATTTTGCATGGTCTTTTAGTGTTCAGACATATATGAAATTGTAAGAACCTTTAACGTATAATAGTTTAAAATTCGTTATTTTGCTCAATATAAGAAAAAACAAACACATGTATATTAAAAACTGACGGTCAGAAATCACTAGTACGTATATACACAAATTCATTAATTCTTTATGAACGTTTAGCCCTACGGCACCTTTTTATTAAGAATGATGATGAGAGTAATTGTAAAATATAATAGGCATATACTTTCTTACGTTATGGATCATTGATTTTGTTACCTGTTGACCCGTTTGATTACTAGCACGTGCCATTGAACTCGACCAGTTTAACTAAAACAGATAGTTTGTTTTAAATGAACGCCATACATATATACTAAGTACTATACACATATTATATGAATTAGAAAATAAATATTATAAGGATACAACATTGTTGAATGGAAATGTTTATACGGTGATACTTTAACACGGTCCCGACTGAATGCAGTATCATGATCAGCTTTCGGGATCCGGGAAGTCTTTTTTTTTTATTTCCGGATGTCAAGAATGTTTTTTTCCAAGTTTAATAGAGCAACTCGCACGAAAAAAAATAAAGATAAAAAAGCAACAGCTTCCACGGTAAACTATGACATATATAAACAGATAACGAATAAAAGCAACTGTAATACTTAAAACAAAAATATGCATGTGTTAATTTGCCTCCGCTGCATTTCTGTGGTTTGTCTCATTGGCAATCATACCACACTTCCTTAACTTTTTTAGGTAACGTTTAGGATTTTCCGTTACTTTTTAGTCTTCAAATACGAAAAACATTTTCACCGGTGTTCACAACATTTTAAGGTTAAATTTATGGCATACATTTTGGTGTGTATACAATAACATCCGTCCTTGCATTTTATTATCAATATATATTTATATATACTAACATTTATTGAAAAATAAACAATTATATAGACGAATAATTTATTAGTTCCTCAACAAAACAAGAAAAGAAATAAAGAATCAACAGAAGATTTAATCTTTATTTATCTTTTTAATTAACCAAAATATACTTCAAATTGTAATATTAAAATAAATATAAACATATTAATCTAAAATGCGTTATCGAGTAGAAGGGGCGCAACTCGTGGTATCAAAACCGGTATACTGAACGGATCTAAACAGGGTCTGAACATTTTGAACGTAATTTTGTATCCATGGTCTGTTTTGGTCTGACACTGTCTTAACGGGTCTAAACAGCCCGCTAGACGATTCAGTCTTTTCCGTCTGGACATGCCTTAACGAACTGATTTACCTGAAGCGGCTATCGATCGTAACGGAGTCTGAACGGTCTAAAAAGTCTCGACGATTTCTTCTAGCGGTAAATCCAGTCAATCAAGATGTGATCAGACCAAAATGACCGTTTCAGACTGAAATCGTGCTACTAGTGATTTAAGGCATGATATTGTTTGTACGTGTACGATGACAGGCAAGTCATTGGTTACACTTGTTACATTTCAGGCAATATATTGATTGCACTTGTTTGATGACAGGCAATGCATTAGCTGTAGTTGTGTGATGACAGGCAAGTCATTGGTTACACTTGTTACATTTCAGGCAATATATTGATTGCACTTGTTTGATTACAGGCAATACATTAGCTGTAGTTGTGCGATTACATGCAAGTCATTGGTTACACTTGTTACATTTCAAGCAAGATATTGATTGTACTTGTTTAATGACTGGCAATGCATTAGCTGTAGTTGTGCGATTACAGACATGTCCTTTGTTACACTTGCTACATGTCAGGCAAGATATTAATCGTACTTGTTTGATGACAGGCTATGCATTAGCTGTAATTGTGCGATTACAGGTAGGTCATTGGTTACGCTTGTTATATTTCAGGCAAAATATTGATTGTACTTGTACGATGAATGACAATGCATTAGCTGTAGTTGTGCGATTACATGCATGTCATTTGTTTCACTTGTTTCATGTCAGGCAAGATATTGATTGCACTTGTTTGATGACAGGCAATGCATTAGCTGTAGTTGTGTGATGACAGGCAAGTCATTGGTTACACTTGTTACATTTCAGGTTAGATATTAATTGTACTTGTACGATGACAGGCAATGCATTAGCTGATGGTGTTCAATTACAGACATGTCATTTGTTACACTTATTACCTTTCTGGTGAGATATTGATTGTACTTGTACGATGACAGGCAATGCGTTAGCTGTAGTTGTGCGAATACATGCATGTCATTTGTAACACTTGTTACATTTCAGGCAAGATATTGATTGTACTTGTTTGATGACAGGCAATGTATAAGCTGTAGTTGTGCGATCACATGCAAGTCATTTGTTACACTTGTTACATTTCAGGCAATATATTGTTTGTAATTGTTTGATGACAGACAATGCATTAGCTGTAGTTGTGCGATTACATGCATGTCATTGGTTACACTTGTTACATTTCAGGCATGATATTGATTGTACTTGTTTGATGACAGGCTATGCATTAGCTGTAGTTGTGCGAATACAGACATGTTATTTGTTACACTTGTAACATTTCAGGCAAGATATTGAAATTGTTGGATGACAGGCAATGCATTAGCTGTTGTTGTTCAATTACAGACATGTCATGTGTTACACTTGTTACATTTCAGGCAAGATATTGATAGTAATTGTTGGATGACAGGCAATGCATTTGCTGTTGTTGTTCAATTACAGACATGTCATTGAATACACTTGTTACATTTAAGGCATGATATGGTTTGTACGTGTACGATGACAGGCAAGTCATTGGTTACACTTGTTACATTTCAGGCAAGATATTGATTGCACTTGTTTGATGACAGGCAATACATTAGCTGTAGTTGTGCGATTACATGCATGTCATTGGTTACACTTGTTACATTTCAGGTTAGATATTAATTGTACTTGTACGATGACAGGCAATGCATTAGCTGTAGTTGTGTGATGACAGGCAAGTCATTGGTTACACTTGTTACATTTCAGGTTAGATATTAATTGTACTTGTACGATGACAGGCAATGCATTAGCTGATGGTGTTCAATTACAGACATGTCATTTGTTACACTTATTACCTTTCTGGTGAGATATTGATTGTACTTGCACGATGACAGGCAATGCATTAGCTGTAGTTGTGTGATGACAGGCAAGTCATTGGTTACACTTGTTACATTTAAGGCATGATATTGTTTGTACGTGTACGATGAGAGGCAAGTCATTGGTTACACTTGTTACATTTCAGGCAATATATTGATTGCACTTGTTTGATGACAGGCAATGCATTAGCTGTAGTTGTGTGATGACAGGCAAGTCATTGGTTACACTTGTTACATTTCAGGCAAGATATTGAGTGCACTTGTTTGATGACAGGCAATACATTAGCTGTAGTTGTGCGATTACATGCATGTCATTTGTTTCACTTGTAACATTTCAGGCAAGATATTGAAATTGTTGGATGACAGGCAATGCATTAGCTGTTGTTGTTCAATTACAGACATGTCATTTGTTACACTTGTTACATTTCAGGCAAGATATTGATAGTAATTGTTGGATGACAGGCAATGCATTTGCTGTTGTTGTTCAATTACAGACATGTCATTGAATACACTTGTTACATTTAAGGCATGATATGGTTTGTACGTGTACGATGACAGGCAAGTCATTGGTTACACTTGTTACATTTCAGGCAAGATATTGATTGCACTTGTTTGAAGACAGGCAATACATTAGCTGTAGTTGTGCGATTACATGCATGTCATTTGTTTCACTTGTTCCATGTCAGGCAAGATATTGATTGTACTTGTTTGATGACAGGCAATGCATTAGCTGTAGTTGAGTGATGACAGGCAAGGCATTGGTTACACTTGTTACATTTCAGGTTAGATATTAATTGTACTTGTACGATGACAGGCAATGCATTAGCTGATGGTGTTCAATTACAGACATGTCATTTGTTACACTTATTACCTTTCTGGTGAGATATTGATTGTACTTGTACGATGACAGGCAATGCATTGGCTGTAGTTGTGTGATGACAGGCAAGTCATTGGTTACACTTGTTACATTTTAGGTTAGATAATAATTGTACTTGTACGATGACAGGCAATGCATTAGCTGATGGTGTTCAATTACAGACATGTCATTTGTTACACTTATTACCTTTCTGGTGAGATATTGATTGTACTTGTACGATGACAGGCAATGCATTAGCTGTAGTTGTGTGATGACATGCAAGTCATTGGTTATACTTGTTACATTTAAGGCATGATATGGTTTGTACGTGTACGATGACAGGCAAGTCATTGGTTACACTTGTTACATTTCAGGCAATATATTGATTGCACTTGTTTGATGACAGGCAATGCATTAGCTGTAGTTGTGTGATGACAGGCATGTCATTGGTTACACTTGTTACATTTCAGGCAAGATATTGATTGCACTTGTTTGATGACAGGCAATGCATTAGCTGTAGTTGTGCGATTACAGACATGTCCTTTGTTACACTTGTTACATTTCAGGCAAGATATTAATCGTACTTGTTTGATGACAGGCTATGCATTAGCTGTAATTGTGTGATTATAGGCAGGTCATTGGTTACACTTGTTACATTTTAGTCAAGATATTGATTGTACTTGTTTGATGACAGGCAATGCATTAGCTGTAGTTGTGCGATTACAGGTAGGTCATTGGTTACACTTGTTACATTTCAGGCAAGATATTGATTGTACTTGTACGATGACAGGCAATACATTAGCTGTAGTTGTGCGATTACATGCATGTCATTTGTTACACTTGTTACATTTCAGGCAAGATATTGATTGTACTTGTACGATGAAAGACAATGCATTAGCTGTAGTTGTGCGATTACATGCATGTCATTTGTTTCACTTGTTACATGTCAGGCAAGATATTGATTGCACTTGTTTGATGACAGGCAATGCATTAGCTGTAGTTGTGTGATGACAGGCAAGTCATTGGTTACACTTGTTACATTTCAGGTTAGATATTAATTGTACTTGTACGATGACAGGCAATGCATTAGCTGATGGTGTTCAATTACAGACATGTCATTTGTTACACTTATTACCTTTCTGGTGAGATATTGATTGTACTTGTACGATGACAGGCAATGCATTAGCTGTAGTTGTGTGATGACAGGCAAGTCATTGGTTACACTTGTTACATTTCAGGTTAGATATTAATTTTACTTGTACGATGACAGGCAATGCATTAGCTGTCGGTGTTCAATTACAGACATGTCATTTGTTACACTTATTACCTTTCTGGTGAGATATTGATTGTACTTGTACGATGACAGGCAATGCATTGACTGTAGTTGTGTGATGACAGGCAAGTCATTGGTTACACTTGTTACATTTTAGGTTAGATATTAATTGTACTTGTACGATGACAGGCAATGCATTAGCTGATGGTGTTCAATTACAGACATGTCATTTGTTACACTTATTACCTTTCTGGTGAGATATTGATTGTACTTGTACGATGACAGGCAATGCATTAGCTGTAGTTGTGTGATGACAGGCAAGTCATTGGTTATACTTGTTACATTTAAGGCATGATATGGTTTGTACGTGTACGATGACAGGCAAGTCATTGGTTACACTTGTTACATTTCAGGCAATATATTGATTGCACTTGTTTGATGACAGGCAATGCATTAGCTGTAGTTGTGTGATGACAGGCAAGTCATTGGTTACACTTGTTACATTTCAGTGCAAAATATTGATTGCACTTGTTTGATGACAGGCAATACATTAGCTGTAGTTGTGCGATTACATGCAAGTCATTGGTTACACTTGTTACATTTCAAGCAAGATATTGATTGTACTTGTTTAATGACTGGCAATGCATTAGCTGTAGTTGTGCGATTACAGACATGTCCTTTGTTACACTTGTTACATTTCAGGCAAGATAATAATCGTACTTGTTTGATGACAGGCTATGCATTAGCTGTAATTGTGTGATTATAGGCAGGTCATTGGTTACACTTGTTACATTTTAGTCAAGATATTGATTGTACTTGTTTGATGACAGGCAATGCATTAGCTGTAGTTGTGCGATTACAGGTAGGTCATTGGTTACACTTGTTACATTTCAGGCAAGATATTGATTGTACTTGTACGATGACAGGCAATGCATTAGCTGTAGTTGTGCGATTACATGCATGTCATTTGTTACACTTGTTACATTTCAGGCAAGATATTGATTGTACTTGTACGATGAAAGACAATGCATTAGCTGTAGTTGTGCGATTACATGCATGTCATTTGTTACACTTGTTACATTTCAGGCAAGATATTGATTGTACTTGTACGATGAAAGACAATGCATTAGCTGTAGTTGTGCGATTACATGCATGTCATTTGTTTCACTTGTTACATGTCAGGCAAGATATTGATTGCACTTGTTTGATGACAGGCAATGCATTAGCTGTAGTTGTGTGATAACAGGCAGGTCATTGGTTACACTTGTTACATTTCAGGCAAGATATTTATTGTACTTGTACGATGACAGGCAATGCATTAGCTGTAGTTGTGCGATTACATGCATGTCATTTGTTACACTTGTTACATTTCAGGCAAGATATTGATTGTACTTGTACGATGAAAGACAATGCATTAGCTGTAGTTGTGCGATTACATGCATGTCATTTGTTTCACTTGTTACATGTCAGGCAAGATATTGATTGCACTTGTTTGATGACAGGCAATGCATTAGCTGTAGTTGTGTGATGACAGGCAAGTCATTGGTTACACTTGTTACATTTCAGGTTAGATATTAATTGTACTTGTACGATGACAGGCAATGCATTAGCTGATGGTGTTCAATTACAGACATGTCATTTGTTACACTTATTACCTTTCTGGTGAGATATTGATTGTACTTGTACGATGACAGGCAATGCATTAGCTGTAATTGTGCGATTACATGCATGTCATTTGTTACACTTGTTACATTTCAGGCAAGATATTGATTGTACTTGTTTGATGACAGGCTATGCATTAGCTGTTGTTGTTCAATTACAGACGAGTCATTTGTTACACTTGTTACATTTCAGGCAAGATATTGATTGTAATTGTTTGATGACAGGCAATGCATTAGCTGTAGTTGTGCGATTACATGCATGTCATTTGTTACACTTGTTACATTTCAGGTAAGATATTGATTGTACTTGTACGATGACAGGCAATGCATTAGCTGTAATTGTGCGATTACATGCATGTCATTGGTTACACTTGTTACATTTCAGGTAAGATATTGATTGTACTTGTACGTTGACATGCAATGCATTAGCTGTTGTTGTGCGATTACAGACATGATATTTGTTACACTTGTTACATTTCAGGTTAGATATTAATTGTACGTGTACGATGACAGGCAATGCATTAGCTGATGGTGTTCAATTACAGACATGTCATTTTTTACACTTGTTAAATTTCAGGCAAGATATTGATTGCACTTGTTTGATGACAGGCAATGCATTGGTTACACTTGTTACATTTCAGGCAGTATATTGATTGTACTTGTACGATGACAGGCAATGCATTAGATGTAGTTGTCTAATTACAGACATGTCATTTGTTACACTTGATACATTCAGGCAAACCATGTCGTGTAGTTGTTGTATTTGTTATGGCTAAGAGCAAACAACTGCATAACTTGTGTACACCAGTCTCAGATATAAAAATGATTTATTTCATTGATACTGCAAATGTACAAATGTTTCAAGAGCATTGGTATTTGATCAATCCAGTATAATTTATTGAGAGCATTGGTATTGAAGCAATATAGTTAATTGTTTTGAGAATATTGGTATTGAAGCAATCCGGTAAATTGTATCGTGAATATTGGTTTTATATTAATCCAGTGTTTTCTATTGAGAGACTTGGTTTAGGGTCAATCTGTTAAATTGTATTGTGAATATTGGTATCGAAGCAATCCGGTAAATTGTATTTAGAATATTGGTATCGAAACAATCCGGTAAATTGTATTGTGAATATTGGTATTGAGGCAATCCAGTAAATTATATTGTGAATATTGGTATCGACACAATCCGGTAAATTGTATTGTGAATATTGGTATTAGACCAATCCAGTTTTTTTTCTATTCAGATACTTGGTTTAGAGTCAATCCGTTAAATTGTATTGAGCATATTGGTATCGAAGCAATCCGGTAAATTGTATTATGAATATTGGTATCGACGCAATCCGGTAAATTGTATTGTGAATATTGGTATTAGATCAATCCAGTTTTTTTCTATTCAGATACTTGGTTTAGAGTCAATCCGTTAAATTGTATTGAGCATATTGGTATCGAAGCAATCCGGTAAATTGTATTGTAAATATTGGTATTTAAGCAATCCGGTAAATTGTATTGTGAATATTGGTATCGAAGCAATCCAGTGAATTGTATTGATTATATTGGTATTGAGACTATTGTTATTGAGTCAATCCGAAAAAGTGTATTAAGAATATTGGTATTGAGGCAATCCGATAAAGGACAAGATACGTTAAGCAATTGCAACTGGCCCCCTATTTTCGTTGAAATTAGAATGAATAATATCCAAGAAACACATGAAACATGGCTTGATAGCTTGTTGTTCTGTGTGAGCCAAGGCTTCGTGTGGAAAGCCGTACATTGACCTATAATGGTTTACTTTTTTTAAATTGTTATTTGGATGGAGAGTTATCTGATTGGCACTCACACCACATCTTCATATATCTATTTCTAAAGAGAATAGTATCTCATCTTACAAAAAATCAATATAACTTTTCTTTTTCCGTGTGTGAAAATTATAATATACCCCTTTTTCTCGTGAAAAACGTAAATTTTATAAAAATCAGAAGTGTTTGCATCAGTTTGAGACATTTTTAACTATGAGCGGACTCGAGTACTACGAAGATATTTTAATATGTTGTTTGTTGTAAGAAAATAATTTACTGTTTTAAATATATTCGTGGTACTCGCGTCCGCTCATGTTCAAAATACAATAATTCTACATTGCAAATTCCTTATTTTTACGGATACGTCAATAATATGTGAACCAAGGACCGGAACGAACTTGCACTTCCAAATCTGCTAAAGTATTTTATTTTAACCCAGGTGATCGTGATTGAGTTACAAAACGTCAATGCCGGAGAGAAAACAAAGCTGTTTCGTTCTTTATCATGTTTATCATGTTTATGTTATTTTTTAAGGTGGAGAAAGTAAAGGAACGTGTGATTTTGCCATTTTTTTTTTCTTAAAGTCAAACTGTCAGTGTTGTCAAAAAACAACCAACAAACTGTATCAAAATAAATGAATATAGACCCTACCAAATTATAAACCTTTTCATCCGTGTACATAGAACGTAAATGAAATGCAACTAGAAATTTAAACCGATTTCATGTGGAAACAAAATTAGAATCTCCTGTCAATGGATTTTAAAGGAAATTATTTGGAAATATTGTTTTTAAGATAATTATAAAGATAAAAAATTAAGACTCATTAAATGTATAATCAATATTTTAAATATATAACATGTATTAAAAGGAATATCAACAAGTCTTATATATAAATAATAATTTATTAATAGTCGTGTCCATTACCAATCCCAGCAAAACGTATTAATACCTTTGTCAATAAATGATTAATATATTGCTTCCTGTACAGACTTTTTTTAAACAAATATATTGCGTAACTTATACATTTATTTTGTAGTTATTTTCATCGTCACCTGATTTGACACGACTATTAATAAATACAACGTTCGACTTTCAAAATCCAATCCAAAGCATGCTTATTTTTGTTAAATTGCATTGTGAATATGGGTATCGAAGCAATCTGGTAAATGGTATTGATAATATTTGTATTGAGTCAATGCGGTTAATTGTATTGAGAATATTGGTATTGAGTCAATCCGAAAAATTGTATTGAGAATTTGGTATTGAAGCAATCCGGTAAATTGTATTGTGAATATTGGTATCGAAGCAATCCGGTAAATTGTATTGAAAATATCGGTACTGAAACAATCCGGTAAATTGTATTGTCAATATTGGTACTGAAGCCCTCCGGTAAATTGTATTGTGAATATTAGTATTGCAGCAATTTGTATATTGTATTGAGAATATCGGTACTGAAGCAATCCGTTAAATTGTATTTTGAATATTAGTATTGCAGCAATTTGGTAACTTGTATTGCAAGCATTAATATTGGATCAATCCGATAAATTGTAAAAGTTCACCTACTAGCTAATTTTTAATGAAAATATGTTTGTTGTTTTGATTGTTGCTCGATTTGGTAAATCCTAACGACAGGTGTCCTCTGTAAGCATATAGATCATCCTGTCCAGGCTATCTGTTCATTAGGTTTAATTTCCACTTGGTGTATTTTTAATATAAACAGCCAAAGTTCTACAGAAATTCAAAACTAGTTGTAAAGGTATCAAAACATAACGATACATCATGTATATAAAACGATGCATTGTAATTTTTTGCTTTCAAATGCCCCATGTTCAAAACGGCCGATAGTATCTGAAATCCTCATATCTTAGTCCTTGTCATTTATTTTATTAAAAATGACAAAACGGTTTCCTTTTCTTAGCCTAATTTAATAATGATTTTCATATTTCTTATTAAGTTTTCTAGCATCTATGTAAATGGTCGCCAAAGGCCGCAATTTCGATTTCCTATGTTTGCAATGACCTAAACATAAAATCTGCACAGTTTGACTTCACTATATCTGCACAAATAAGCAGAAATCAACTGGACTATATTGGTACAATCCTAGACATCGCTACAACCAACGATCTATCGACATTGAATTTTGCATTCGGAGCTCGACCTATATCTGCCTGCTATTTTGAGATTTTCCAAGACGATCGCATTGCAATATTGCTTGTTGTTTTGACTCTTGCTCGATAATGGAAATCCTCAGGTTGTCTTTTTGTTGGCATATCTAACATTCTGTCTAGATTATCTGTTCCTTAGGTTTGTCAGCTCCATTGGTATTATGGTCAATAAAACGGATTGTTATATGACTGTCATGCAAGTGAGAGGTTAAGCTAGCTATAACACTAGGTTTAATTGACCGTTTTCAACACTGGGAAATTCCTGTTCCAATTCAGGAAATGACAAGTGTTATACATATATGATGTTTTTGAGCTATTGATTTTGTCATTTGATAAGGAAGTTTTCCTTTACTTTTGTTCCTTTTCGATATGGTCAGATTAGTATCGAAATACATTTAGCAATGTGTTGTTGTTAAAAAGTTACTTAGGTCAACTTGTTCATGATTTAGTTACTACTTGGTGTATTTCAATAGAAATCACCAAAGTCCTACAGCAATTTGCAAAACTAGTTGTAAATGTATCAAAATGAATTAGAATACATAAAACAATGAACTGATTATTTTTGCTTTCAAATGACCACTTTTCAAAATTGCCGCTTTTACTTCAATATCTGAAATCCTCATATAATAGTCCTTGGCACTTGTTGTAATAAAAATGGCCAAACTATTTTCTTAGCCTAATTTTTACATGTTTAATTAATTTTTCTAGCAGCTAATGGGTGCCATAGGAATCAATCTTGACTTCACGAAATAAAGCCATAACTTTAAGTGTTTGCTCCGACAAATTAACCGGAACTCTGCACACTTTGATGAAATTAACACTATCTGCACAATTTTTGAGAAATCGACTAGTCTATACGGAAATCATTTTGGATATTCATCGCTCTATCGACATAAAATTTGCATTCGGAGATCAACCTATCTTTGAAGACGGTCGCAATTCAATGATGGTAACATTTTTATACATTTTGTTGAACATGGCAATGAGTACAAGCTCATTTACCAGGTTTCATGTCAATAGTTTTATTAATATAATTTTCATGACTTTTCAACGTTGTTTATAGAATAATCAGATAATGACCCCAATTATGACGTACAGAGGGGTCCATAGCTGAAATGTTACCATCTGTACGAACTTGACGCCCGTAAATGACACGGACACTAGGCTTAAAAATCAGACTATATCCAGGCGGCATTGCAGTGTTTTCAAAATGCATGTCTGGGCGTTAACCAGGCGTAAACCAAGCGTTACTGAGGCGGAAACTAGGCATTAAATTAGGCGTTATATTTAAATGAGTACGCCTGGTTGACAAAAATGTGTAAAATGCAAATGAGGAGGTTGGTCAATAAATAAACCAGGCGTAAAGTCCTTACATAATACGACACTTATTTAAGATCAATGTATTACCATGCATAGCTGTGTACTTTTGTGTATTTCATACAAACTTCTGTACTGTTGATTTTATTTCTCATCGTTTGACAAAAAAATTAACCATTGAAGAAGCTTATATATAAATAAATACATTTTAAAAAGACACTGGTTCAAATAAGTTTACGTTTAAATAAGAATAAAATAACAATTATTTTTTCTTGAAATAATATTAGCATTTTAATTTTTTTTTAATTATTGTCTTTTGAAATAAAATATAAATGATAATATTACAATTTAACTTTAAGTAAAAAAAAAAAGATGTTATTATCCAAGGATAAAGGTTATGGGATTTAAAAATTACATAAAACTTCAAGAATAACTTAGTTATACTCACATAATTATAATTTACCATGTATACTACTTTCCTTTTATTTCACAATTTTCATTAACCAATTTGATTCCATACTTCAAATTTCATATTCTTACAAAAGGCACAAAACAATCTTAGATTATCCTTGAATATATGAAGCTGCCATAAGTCCACTTCTTGCAAACTAAAACCAAAGAGCCAAATTTTGAAAAAAAATCCCATGATCCTTTAAAGAAAGCACTATGGATATTTTTATTTACGCCATACCAACAGTTTTACGCCCGTGGAGAATTTACGCCTTTCTTATTTCAATTTACGCCGGTTTACCACTTTTTTTTTACGCCCGTAAGGACTACAAATTTACGTTTCCTGCTCCCTTACGCCTGGATTTAGACACGTAACTACCCCTTACGCCTGGTTGACGCCTTATTTCCAGGCGTAATATAATTTCGTACGGGCAATAACCTACAATAATAGTACGCAAAATTAAAAGCTTTTACCACAAAAAGGGCAATTTTGTCTAAAATTTACACTGATCGACTTGACTAGAACGACGAAGCTTGATATTACCACAGAGTTCAAATAAAAATGAGAAAGGAAATGGGGAATGTGTCAAAGCGACCACAACCCGACCATTGAGCAGACTACAGCCGAAGACCACCAATGGGTCTTCAATGTAGAGAGAAACTCCCGCAACGGTAGGCGTCCTTCAGTTGGCCCCTTAAAAATATGTATACTAGTATGATAGTGATAATGCACGTCATAGTAAACTCCGAATTATACACAAGAAAATTCAATTAAAAATCATACAAGACTTTCAAAGACCAGAGGCTCCTGACTTTGGACAGGAACAAAATTGCGGCGGGGTTAAACATGTTTATTAGATCTCAACCTTCCCCCTATACCTCTAGCCAATGCAGAAAAGAAAACGCATAACAATATGCATATTAAAATTCAGTTCAAGAGAAGTCCGAGTCCGATGTCAGAAGATGTAGCAAAATTAAATAAATAAAATGACAAATAATACATAAATAACAACTTACTACTAGCAGTTACCTGACATGCCAGCTCCAGACCTCAATCAAACTTATTGAAAGATTATGTCTTAATCATATGAATATCAGGCAAAATCCCTCCCGTTAGGGGTTTAGTATCATACTTTCATAAAATATATGAGAAGAACATTACGCGTGTCATGCCAACACTTGTTTTAAAAATATATATATGTTTAGTTCCGATGCAAAGACCCTATAAGTGAATCAATATTAAAACAAAAAATATGCAATCTTTTATGACCTGGCAACAGTATCGTAACTATATCCCTTCAAAATAAGTCTGTTTAAAGGTTTTGTAAGCTTTTGAGGTGAATACTGACATTTTTGTGCTTTGTAAAGAATATTACCATTAAAGATTGGATGTGAAATACCTGAACGTATAAGGTACCTGCATGTTGAACTATATTTACGAATTATTTCCTTATACCGATGGTAAAAGGAGTAGGTCCGGTAAGGACTCATTTTGGCCTCAAATTTCAGTTTCATCTGACGAAAGATTTTGACCACTTTTTAAACATCTAAGTGTCTATTTCACTTGACTATTTTAGTTTATTTGAAAGATTTTAACTGATTAAGTCATTGAAGCTCAAATATGAAAAATCTCTCAAATATGCCAAAAAACGTCACTTTTCAGATTGTTTTTGTCAAAAATGAAAGTGGCCGCATCCGTTTTCATCCACAACCTTTATATATGTTATGTATCATCCTAAAATACAACTTGCATTGCAATACTAAGGATGAACACGAATGCGGTCACTTTCGTTTTACACGGAAACCGTCTAAAATTTAACTAAAATGATAGAATTTTGAAGATTTTAGTAATTTAGCATGACTTGATGGTGCTGCAACCAGATATAAGTGCATTGTATTGTCAAAAACAGCCCATATTTATGTCGCAGAAGCATTCATCTGTCCAATAAATAACTAAAAGTTTACACTTTAACAATTTTGTAAAACTGTTATATTTTTGGGCCAAAAAGGGGCCTCACCGGACCTACTCCTTTAGTTTGTGATATCAAAAATCCTTGTATAATAGTTTTTCAGTAATACACAAATTTATCTCGCTAAAATCTAATACGTTGTTACATACACGAGCAAATCGTTCAAGTTGAGATATATAAACACCATAAGATGGTGACAAGGGAACGTCATCATCTAAAAATGGATAATTTACGATAGGAAATGAAAAATCATCTCTTTTATTATAATTTTTTGTATTAAGCTTCCCGTTAATGATATAGATATCAAGATCGAGGAAAGGTCAGAGGTCATTGTTAGTATTAGCTTTATTTAAAGTTAGTTCAGCAGGAAACATTTCTATAGTATACATACAGAAGTCGTCATTATTGAGAGCCAATATATCATCCAAATATCTAAAAGTATTGTTAAATTTTTGTATCAAATGTTGTTTCGATGAGTCTTTGCTGAGTTTAGTCATAAATTGTAACTCATAGCAATGCAAAAACAGGTCCGCAATAAGTGGTGCACAATAAGTCTCCATCGGAATTCCAATAACTTGACGATATACGGAATCTCCAAAGCGAATAAAAATGTTATGTAATTAATCACCGCCTTGATTTATTAGTTTTGATTTTGTTCAACGTAATCTATAAGATTTTTATGTTTGAAGTTAGATTCAAAACAAACCGGACACATATATAATATAGTTAATTGCTATTAATAAGTATTGTAATGTGCATTGTGTTTAAATGTAATATCAGTATTTAGTTCTGTTATAATCTTAAATCAATCCTATTTCTATTTTATTTTTTAGATATATTTTTTTCAAATATGACGTCATTTTGTGCTGTTTCAGAAATTCAAATGTCTGCGTGACGTAATATTGTGCCTTTTCACCACTTCGTATGTGACGTCATTGTTATGACTTTTTGCGTTCAGGCCTGGACTGAGCCGGGTGTGTCTATTTTCTGTGTTTGCAATAGCATTACTTGTTCTAGATAATAAGGATGTTCTCATCACAAGCAGAAAACCCTAGCCGTATTTGGCACTACCTTTTTCAACTTTTGATCCTCAGAGCTGTACAACTTTGTACCTTTTTTTTGACTTTCGAACTTTTATATCTGGGCGTCACTGGTAAGTCTTGTGATGACGAGGCGCGTTTTTGACGTATTGAATTTTAAACCTGATGCCTTTTGTTATCTATTATTCATGTGTTTCTTTGCCTAATACGTTCTCCTATTTATTTGTATTGTAGTCCTGTGTTATTATGTTGTCATTTTTATGTTATATTTAACAATGCCATCAAAGTGCGAGGTTTATCATGCCACAAAACCAGGTTCAACCCACCATTTTGTTCTTTAAAAATGTCCTGTACGAAGTCAGGAAAATGGTCATTGTTATATCATAGTTCGTTTCTGTGTGTGTAACATTTTTACGTTGTGTTTCCGTTGTGTCGTTTGTTTTCTCCTATATTTGAGTGTAATTACATTACTATAAGACGTGTCACGGTACTTGTCTATCCAAATTCATGTATTTGGTTTTTATGTTATATTGGTTATTCTCATCGGATTTTGTCTAATGCTTAGTCCGTTGATGTGTGTGTTACATTTTAATGTTGTGTTGTTGTTCTCCTCTAATATTTAATGCGTTTCCTTCAGTTTTAGTTTGTTACCCCGATATCGTTTTTTTCCATAGATTTATGAGTTTTGAACAGCGGTATACTACTGTTGCCTTTATTTATCAAGTAAAAATTCAATTGCATATATAGTATCAAAGCACCTGAATAGAAAATGTCTATATTAAGTCAAAAACTGTTTGTTTTTGGTCCCTTTTTTGCACCATCACGTCTAAACGTTTAGGGGCGGTAACAACCAAATTCATTTTCATCCTTTCAATCACTCCAAAAAATTATGTTGATATCAGGAAACTATCTGTGTCTTCGGACGAGTACAATGACGACGACTTTGTAGCATTATACGAACACAAATATTTGGCGCTGGTATTAAAATGACCACTGCACAAAAAAAAAACACAATGGTGTGCTGTACAAGTACCGAGACACGCCTAAACATATTTTTTTCTAAAATGGATCAAACAGTAGAATTAACTAATTTACAAAGACAATACAATAACACTTCAGAAGGATGATAACTAACGTCAGTACCTAGAATATATAAATCCAGACTATCATGTATTATTTTGGAAGCTGATGCGGTAAATATTTATTATCAAGTTCTTGGTATCTTCCGATTTTTTTTGAAAAAAAGGACGAAAAATGACATAATCATGGTTCATGAACTTTCTCTTCAGACGCCGTTGACGACAATTGCAATGCAATTTAATATATAATATTATCAGAAAAACAGAACATGTTAGCTTGTTTTAGGAACTCCTACTGTGGTGTTTGATATATTATAAAACAGTTCGGTTTTTGTTTAGCATTCTACAAATTTTGTTCTAGCCTTTTCGGTTCATAAATAAAGATGGCAATGAAAAAGCATTGATGAACAACGACTTATCCTCTTTTTCTTTCTCCAAGATCAGAAACTGTTGTGTAATTGTTTTTTCGCAATGTACAGAATTGATGCCAGAACCGAGACATGGTTTTCCATGCTTCAAGATTGCTGGTCAAGTGTATGTAGATCACTACACACTATTGTTCAATATAACATTGTGTCTTTGTAGATTTGGAGGACTTCAACTAGTTTATGACCCGTTTATCCACTTGACGTTCGAATGTCAATGTAAAATGTCGTTGTATAATTATCATACAAAAACGTGCCGCGGAATACTTTCGGGTTGTTGTTTATTGATGTAATCCAAATTCTACTTATCACATCGAATTTTTATCATGCACTTTCAATAAAAGTGGGGCTAAAGATACCAGTGGAATATATAAACTCATAGATAAAAAAATAAACTGGCACCATCATGGTTAAATAAAGAAAAAGAAAAGGTCAAACAGACAAATCATAGTACACAAGACACAACATACACAACTAAAGATTAAGCAACACGAACCCCACTCAAAACAGTGTATACAAAAGAAAGTTAAATATTATGTATTTATGCATTATGTTATTTCGAAATATGTGTTAGTTCGAAAGAGAAAGCAATTTAAGGTTTTTGCTTATTATTTCTGACAGTCAATTATTAAAATATATGTGTTGAAATATGAAATATCGTACAAAAACGGCGTATTCTATTATAAAGCAAGAATATAATTATATACTTTAACTTGAAATTTAATATTGGACATATGCACCAGTTCATCAATTGATATATTGCGTTATGATCCGAGAATTAAATCAAACATATATTTTTAAAATTCACCTTTTCGAATGATAAAAAGGACACTCCTAAAACAATTAAAGTATTAAAGTATAAAAACCAAATGTAACATAAGAAGGATATAGCAAAACAATGTTATTCGTATAAGAAATGAGAACAACAACAACAATTAATAGTATGTCAGGGCAATATAGGGTTATTTAAATTGTTTGTTAACATCCAATTCATAGAACATCTTTCATGTATTCAGTTCACTGCGACATATTGTGTATTTATTGTTACAAAACACAAAGAACATAATCACAAGATGTATATTGTTAGTACACATCTGCACCCGCTTATGAACATTGAAGGTTTACCTCTGTAACCATGCAAAACTGTCACATAACAGACATGTAAAATATATATGTTTTAAGAAAAATTAAAACATTTGATAAAAGTTGTATCAACAATCGTTATCTGATGTAAATCAAGACAGTAATTATAAACTAAATATTATGTATAGATTTAATTGACAATTGTTTGGAACAACTATAAAATATGCAAAATGCAAATACAGAAAACACAACCAAACGTACAAACAAATGAAAACGCCCCCAACAATTCCATGTACTGCACTTAACAGGATTATTAACTATAACTATAATATGTATAACTATATAAATCTTAGTCGTAAATACAGAAGTGTATTAGATACACTACAAACCATTAAAGTCTGAAATGGCCTATATCTGTACTCGAATGTACTGATTTTTACTCGACCAGTCTGAATTCGTCTGACTTTTGCTTGACATAACTCGACCCCAGTCTGAACCATACTTGACTCTACTGAATCGTACTTGACCCTTATCTTTGCCGTTGCAAATAGTCTGAACTATTACTCGACCAGTCTGAAACAGTCTTAACCCATTCTCGACATGTACTCGACCTATTTTTCCAGTCTAAACCATACTTAACCATAGGTCTGAACAATACTCGACTAGTCTGAACCATACTAGACAACAACAAAAAAACTCTATTTTTTAACTGTTAAAATAAATAAATTTCTTTTTAACTGACATATATAACAACAGCCAACAAAATTTATAAAAGATTTTAACCTTATAAAAGAAATATATCTCTGATTATATTGAGGATAAAAAAATATATTATATATAACTTATATCAAAAAGGGATAAAATTAAATAAATTGATAAAATTGTTTTTTTCTGGATAGTGGTGAAATATAAAGTATAACCTCTGCTTGGGGGCAAACTCATAAATAAGATCACACCGAGTCAGAGGTATTAAATTCTAAATAACATTGATTCAAAATTGCAACATCCTGTTTAAATTAAATAACAAGGCCTTTCGAATATACATGTATGTACTAGATAAGCAATACACGAATTTAAGAAAAAAGGGCTTTCTTTTTACCTGTAAAACACACATGTACTGAGGTAATTAGAACATATTAAAGTGTTTTATGTATGCCATGTTAATTTGACAAAAAAATACTTAAATTAATTGAAATACGTTTTTTACCGTTACTTTGGAATACATTTCCTTTTTCAAAAAGGTTATCAAGGATTGCTATGGAAATTCTATTATAATGATTAAATTAAATGCTTGATTTAATAAAACAAAACAGTTAAGCTCATTTTTTCTAAATTTATTTAGTTGTTTTATATACTATTTTATATATATCTTAATAAAAAAAAACATTCACTGCATTATAACCTTAACTCAACTGACACCATAAATCTATACCAGATATATAATGGAGAAAATAGTCTAGTTACGATAAAATACTTCCGAAATATTCATAAAATTTTGAATAATATTGAAAATATTAGTCAAAATTCATTTTTTTAGATAATTTGATCAGCTTGTTCTATTTATATTTTAAAAGTTGATATATATTATTATGTAAGTGTTGATTAATATTGAATTGAAGTTATATTATGATTGATTATTGTGAAATTTAATTTCAATACTGTATTGAATACATTTTAATTTCAATTTGTTGTTAAAATTTCATTTTTATTAAAAAAAAATCCTAAATTGATAAAATTCAGTTGATAGATACAAAGAATAGGTCTAGTTTGGTTAAGACTTGATCGAGTATGGTTCAGACTAGGTCGAGTACGATTCAGACTTGGTCGAGTACGGTTCAGACTAGGTCAAGTACGGTTCAGACTCGTATAAAACGGTTAAGTACTGGTCAAGTACACATTCAGACTGTTAAGTATGGTTCAGACTACAGTCGAGTATTATCAAGTAAATCTCAGACGAATTCAGACTGGTCGAGTATAAATCAGTACAATCGAGTACAGATATAGGCCACTTCAGACTTTAAATGGTTTGTAGTGATAGCTGCCGTCTATAAACATCGTTTATTAATTTAGCCTTTTCGAAAAATAATTCATGAAACTTAAAGGTTTTATGTTTACATCTTTACCCTTGAGAAAACAAAACTATACGTTCAGTTTCTGAATCGATTTTTTGAATAAGACAAACACACTTTATTTTCATGAAACTCCCATTGGCGTCATTGAAACGAAAAATGTGAAGATAAAACATGAACTTATTTCAAAGTAATGATTAATATTTGTAAAGTTTAATACGTTTTAGGAAAATCAGGCAATTGGGAAACTATACATTAAAATATGTGGGACGTTATTTGTGTTGCTTCGCAAATAAACAAAAACATATGCATAAAAGGAAAAAAATATTAGCACTGTGCAACAGAAGTTCCATAGAAAAGTATTGATATCAATAAAATGTAAATCAAATTCTTAAAGTCAAACAAACTATCAAAATGGTCATTCCAATAGATACATTATTTATATATAAAACACTAATACATGTATACACAAGTCAAACTATGAGGCAAATGGTCGTTTAATTATATACACAAGAAACAGTATCAATCACTAATATACAAAAGTCAAACTATGAGTCAAATTGTCAGTTCAATATACACACAAGTAACAGTATCAATCACTTATATACAAAAGTCAAACTATGAGTCAAATTGTCATTTCAATATAAACACAAGTAACAGTATCAATCACTAATATATAAAGTCATGCTATGAGTCAACTGGTCATTTCAATATACACAATTAACAGTATCAATCACTAATATACAAAAGTCATACTATGAGTCAAATGGTCATTTCAATATATACACAAGTGACAGTATCAATCACTTATATATAAAGTCATACTATGAGACAAAATGGTCAACATAAACTTTTAGCTACCGCTTTACAAGCAGAGCCAAATACAATGAAAGTCCCAACTATGTACTGGCTTTCGAAGCTACACAAAACACCTTACAAATATAGATTTATTTCGTCTTCAAGCCATTGTTCCACTACTAAATTGTCTATTCTTCTTACCAGCACACTTGGTACAATTAAAAACCTGATAATAATTTGTTCAAATAAGGCATCCGAAAATAGTGGAATTAATTACTTTTGGAGTGTCAAGAACTCGTTGGAAGTACTTGATAAATTGCATGCTTATATTGGTGATTTTAAATCTGTTCAAAGTTTTGATTTTTCACCCTATATACCACATTGCCGCACATTCTCATTAAGAAAAATTCACACACCTAATTAAATGGGCATTTAAAAAGTCAGAATGTGAATATATATGTTCAAACTCTTTTAGGTCATTTTTAGTAGCAATAAACAAAAAAACTATGTCAATTGGACATGCTTTGATACTATATATGCCCTTGAATTTTTACTAGATAACATTTTTGTTCGCTTTTGGGATTCCGTATATCATCAGATTATCGGAATTCCAATGGGGACTACACTGTGCACCACTTATTGCGGACCTGTTTTTGTATTGCTATGAATTTATGACAAAAATAAGCAAAGACCCATCGAAACAACATCTGATAAACAAATTTAATAATACTTTTAGATATTTGGATGATATTTTGGCTCTCAATAATGACGACTTCAGTATGTATATTAAAGAAATTTATCCTGTTGAACTAACTTTAAATAAAGCTAATACTAACAATGACCACTGCCCTTTCCTCGATCTTAATATTTATATCACTAACGGAAAGCTGAATACTAAAATTTATGATAAAAGAGATGATTTTTCATTTCCTATCGTTGATTATCCATTTTTAGATGGTGACGTGCCCTTGTCACCATCTTACGGTGTTTATATATCTCAACTTGTACGATTTGCTCGTGTATGTAACAATGTTTTAGATTTTAACGAGAGAAATTTATGTATTACTGAAAAATTATTACACCAGGGTTTTCGATATCACAAACTAGTCAAAACATTTACTAAATTTTATCATCGGTATAAGGACATCATTCGTAAATATAGCTCAACATGCAGACTTCTTATACGTTCAGGTATTTCACATCCAATTTTTTATGGAAATATTCTTTATAAAACACAAAGATGTCAGTATTCACCTCAAAAACTAACAAAACCTTTGAATAGACTTATTAAGAAGGGATATAGTTACGATACTGTTGTCAGGTCATTAAAGATTGCATATTTTGGCGTTAATATTGATTCACTTATAGGGTCTTTGCATCGGAACTAAACACATTTATTCAAAAAACAGTTGTTGGCATGACACGGGTTATGTTCCTCTCATATATGTTATGATTGTATGATACTAAACCCCTATCGGGAAGGATTGTGCCTGATGTTCATATGATGAAATCATAATCTTTCAGTCAGTTTAATTGAAGTCTGGAGCTGTTATGTCAGTTAACTGCTAGTAGTCTGCTGTTATTTATGTATTATTGTACTTTTGTTTATTTTCTTTGGTTACATCTTCTGACATCAGACTCGGACTTCTCTTGAACTGAATTTTAATGTGCGTATTTTTATGCGTTTACTTTTCTACATTGGCTAGAGGTATAGGGGGAGGGTTGAGATCTCACAAACATGTTTCACCCCGCCGCATTTTTGCGCCTGTCCCATGTCAGGAGCCCCTGGCCTTTGTTAGTGTTGTATTATTTTAATTTTAGATTCTTGTGTACAATTTGGAAATTAGTATGGCGTTCATTATCACTGAACTAGTATATATTTGTTTAGGGGCCAGTTGAAGGACGCCTCCGGGTGCGGAAATTTCTCGTTACATTGAAGACCTGTTGGTGACCTTCTGCTGTTGTTTTTTTCTATGGTCGGTTTGTTGTCTCTTTGGCACATTCCCCATTTCCATTCTCAATTTTATTTCAATATATTCACAAGTAACAGTATCAATCACTAATATATAAAGTCATACTTTGAGTCAAATGGTCATTTCAATATACACACAAGTAAAAGTATTAAGCACTAGTATATAAATAGTAATCAAAGGTACCAGGATTATAATTTAGTACGCCAGACTCGTGTTTCGTCTATATAAGACTCATCATTGATGATATGAAGTCATACTATGAATCAAATGGTAATTTTGATAAATAGAATATTAAACATTTACAGATACATTTAAGTATGTTTTATATCTTGACTTACATGTACATCTACAAATTGACAATGAGGGTCGCTTGAAAACAAGAACTTACGACAATATATCGTGCTTTTATTTCTATCATGATTTCCTTGATAGAGGATTTCTGCTTACATGTAATCTTTTAAACCAAGAGTTCCAAATGGTGAAGTTGAAATCATCCCTTTATAAATTTTACGGACGTCATCACGAGTTGAGGAATAACTGTTTAACAGATAATATCTGATATCTATTTAAAGTCGTAACTACAATACCTTTTCTTGTTTATGAATGTGACCTACCGAATTAGACTATTTACTGCATTTGTAATAACATAAGCAACACGACGGGCTTCACATGTCGAGCAGGATCTGCTTATCCCTCCGGAGCACCTCATATCACCTCCAGTTTTTCATGGGGTTACAGCAAACCAAGTTAATTCATACATTGTTATTGACATAAATATTGATAAGATACTTTTAAAAATCGGAATCATGCTTTTATTAACAGTACCATGGTTTATAAACATGATTTCTATATAGTTACTAAGAAAAAAATATCTATCATGAAAGCACATACAAAGCATATATTTTGAACTGTGAATTGAATACATAAAAATTCCTGAACAAAAAAAAATGATTAAAAAAAAAGTATACTTATAATAATAGGCACTCATGTTTTAATAAAAGTAATTGCATTAGTTTTTTGTATACATCTATTCATGGATTTGAATTCAAAAGTGATTTTATAATGTCTGAAAAGTTATAGAATTCAGTTAAAGTAGAACCTGTTCAGCCTTAAAAATAAACCTTTGTTATTTCTTGCAGACTGAATGTGACTTTACATGGTGTCTAACATATGTAAAATGAACGGTTTTTGCTTGACTACAAAATAATTGTATTTCAATGTTACCAATGTAATAAAATTGTTTATAACAATACAAAGATATGTGTGGTTGTAACATGGTTATTGCAATACAACGATATGAAAAAAGTCAAATAGCAAACATTTAAATCGGATAGTCCCTTATAAAACGGCTAATTCAAAACAGCTTGAGTACAACAAACGAATGAAAAAAAAAACAATAATTTTTCTAACTAGGTACAGACATTTCCTTTTGTAGAAACAGTGGATTCAATCTTGTTTTATAACTAGCTCAACTTGTTTGACAGTCACATAAAACTACATTACATTGACAATAATGTGTGAACAAAACAAACATACTTTTAGTAGCAGTCCAGCTAAGAATCAGGCAAAGGGTGATACATCCATAGTGAAGGATATGCATCTTCTATAGTTTAATTGATTCAACTTGAGGCAAAAAAAAAATAAATGTCAATTTGCACACAAAAAATCAACCTGTTGCTATGGAAACGGCTGTTCCTAGCAACAAGGTGTTTAATGGCCTTAAATACCCAATATTAATGTATTTTTTCTAATTGGAAAAAGTGCAATACTGATGAACTGTATAAAAAGTATATACCAGATCTTTCAATCTATAATGTTCAACTTTAATGGGAAACATTTTAAAAGATGGATGCAAGAAGGGAAACTTGGTTACCATGACAACCAAATTAACAAATATTTTCAAGTTGGAAAATTGCTTAAAATAGGTTAAAATGTCAAAAAGGGTTACAGCAGTCAACAAGGTTTTGTTATCTTAATCCCTATAAAAACTAAATATCAACAAAGAAAAACAAAATGGCATATGGACAAAATACATAAGCAAATATGTGAGACAATAATACAACAATAATGTGTCCATAGAACACGGATGCGCCACTCGCACTATCATTTTCCATGTTCAGTGAACAGTAAAATAGGGATCAACATTCTAATTTGGAATTTAAATTAGAAGATCATATCCTAGGAAACATGTGTACTTAGTTTTAAGTTGATTGTAATTCAACTTCATAAAAAACTACCTTGACCAAAAACTTTAACCTGAATCCTGCCGAACGGATGCACAGACTGACGGACAAACGGACGTACTGACCAGAAAACATAATGCTCCACTACTATCGTAGGAGTGGCATTATAATGAGAACTGCTTAACAACACAATGGCATATACCTTTACATATACTGACTAATTACATACACTCAATACATACACCAACAATTTACATAGACCTATAAATATACTGACCAATTACATGCATTCCATACATAAACCGATAATTTACATAGACCTTTACATATACTGACCAAATACATGCATTCCATACATAAACCGATAATTTACATACACCTTTACATATACTGACTAATTACATGCATTCCATACATAAACCAACAATGTACATAGACCTATACATATGCTGACCAATTACATACACTCCATACATAAACCGATAATTTACATAGACCTTTACATATACTGACTAATTACATGCATTCCATACATAAACCGATAATTTACATACACCTTTACATATACTGACTAATTACATGCATTCCATACATAAACCGATAATTTACATAGACCTATACATATACTGACTAATTACATGCATTCCATACATAAACCGATAATTTACATAGACCTTTACATATACTGACTAATTACATGCATTCCATACATAAACCGATAATTTACATAGACCTTTACATATACTGACCAATTACATGCATTCCATACATAAACCGATAATTTACATAGACCTTTACATATACTGACCAAATACATGCACTCCATACATAAACCGATAATTTACATAAACCTTTACATATACTGACCAATTACATACACTCCATACATAAACTGATAATTTACATAGACCTATACGTATACTGACCAATTACATATACTGACTAATTACATGCATTCCATACATCAACCGATAATTTACATAAACCTATACATATACTGACCTAATACATGCATTCCATACATAAACCGATAATTTACATAGACCTATACATATGCTGACCCATTACATGCACTCCGTACATAAACCGATAATTTACATAGACCTATACATATGCTGACCCATTACATGCACTCCATACATAAACTGATAATTTACATAGACCTATACGTATACTGACCAATTACATATACTGACCTAATACATGCAATCCATACATAAACCGACAATTTACATAGACCTATACATATACTGACCTAATACATGCACTCCATACAAAAACCGATAATTTACATAGACCTTAACATATACTGAACAAATACATGCACTCCATACATAAACCGATAATTTACATAAACCTTTACATATACTGACCAATTACATACACTCCATACATAAACTGATAATTTACATAGACCTATACGTATACTGACCAATTACATATACTGACTAATTACATGCATTCCATACATCAACCGATAATTTACATAAACCTATACATATGCTGACCCATTACATGCACTCCGTACATAAACCGATAATTTACATAGACCTATACGTATACTGACTAATTACATATACTGACTAATTACATGCATTCCATACATAAACCGATAATTTACATAGACCTATACATATGCTGACCCATTACATGCACTCCGTACATAAACCGATAATTTACATAGACCTTTACATATACTGACTAATTACATGCATTCCATACATAAACCGATAATTTACATAGACCTATACATATGCTGACCCATTACATGCACTCCATACATAAACTGATAATTTACATAGACCTATACGTATACTGACCAATTACATATACTGACCTAATACATGCAATCCATACATAAATCGACAATTTACATAGACCTATACATATACTGACCTAATACATGCACTCCATACAAAAACCGATAATTTACATAGACCTAAACATATACTGAACAAATACATGCACTCCATACCTAAACCGATAATTTACATAGACCTTCAAATATACTGACCAATTACATACACTCCATACATAAACTGATAATCTACATAGACCTTTACATATACTGAACAATTACATGTACTCCATACATAAACCGATAATTTACATAGCTATATACATATACTGACCAATTACATACACTCCTTACATACGCCAACAATTTACATAGACCTTTACATAAACTGACCAAATACATACACTCCATACATACACCATCAATTTACATAGACCTATACATATACTGACCAATTACATACACTCCATACATAAACCAACAATTAACATAGAGCCATATATATACTGACCAATTACATACACTCCATACATACACCAACAATTTACATAGACCTATACATATACTGACCAATTACATACACTCCATACATACACCAACAATTTACATAGACCTATACATATACTGACCAATTACATACACTCAATACATACACCAACAATTTACATAGACCTATAAATATACTGACCAATTACATACACTCAATACATACACCAACAATTTACATAGACCTATAAATATACTGACCAATTACATACACTCTATACATAAACCGATAATTTACATAGACCTTTACATATACTGACCAATTACATACACTCAATACATACACCAACAATTTACATAGACCTTTACATATACTGGACAATTACATACACTCTATACATAAACCGATAATTTACATAGACCTATACATATACTGACCAAATACATACACTTCATACATAAACCGATAATTTACATAGACCTATACATAAACTTACCAAATACATACACTCCATACATAAACCGACAATTTACATAGACCTATACATATACTGACCTAATACATACACTCCATACATAAACCGATAATTTACATAGACCTATACGTATACTGACCAAATACATACACTTCATACATAAACCGATAATTTACATAGACCTATACATAAACTGACCAAATACATACACTCCATACATAAACCGATAATTTACATAGACCTATACATATACTGACCAAATACATACACTCCATACATAAACCGATAATTTACATAGACCTATACATAATATGACCAAATACATGCACTCCATACATAAACCGATAATTTACAAAGACAATTTACCACCTATACATATACTGACCATATACATACACTCCATACATAAACCGATAATTTACATAGACCTATACATAAACTGACCAAATACATGCACTTCATACATAAACCGATAATTTACATAGACCTTTACATATACTGACCAAATACATGCACTCCATACATAAACCGATAATTTACATAAACCTTTACATATACTGACCAATTACATACACTCCAACATATACCAACAATTAACATTTACATATACATACACTGATCAATAACATACTCTTTATACATAAACCGACAATTTACATAGACCTATACATACATTGATCAATTACATACACTTCATACATACACCGACAATTAACATAGAATTATACATCAACTGATAATTTAAATAGACCTATACATATACTGATCAATTACATGCACTCCTTACATATACTATCAATTTACATAGACCTATACATATAATGATCAATTACATACACTTTTCACATATATAAATTATTAAATCTTACCCAGTCATTTATTATAATCTTAGATAAATCTTGTCCAGGCATTTATTGTAATCTTAGAAAAATCTTGTCTATGCATTTATTGTTATTTTAGATAAATCTTGTTAGTTATTTTTGTTGTATATTCCTTTAAATTATCTGAATAACAAATTAAAAAAAAATATGTCTGGTTAAAGTTACATCTGGATTATGAGTTCATTCATTGACTGTTATTGTGAAATAATTCTAACATTATTACGATATTTTCCTCATAAAATTCAAATCGATGAAAAGTTTACTTTAATTAAGATTCTTAAAGTTCAACAATTCACGAGTGATTCACGGACAATATCAAGTGGTGTCTGGCCATTCCTATTTAACATTTTAACATCTGCCTTCCAAGCAAGTAATATTTCAACAGTTTCAATGTATCTTTTAAACTGGTTCCACTCTATCTTTTCTGTTAAATGATTGCAAGTGGTGATGATATGAACAAACCGCATGTAAGAGTGTTTCTTCCTTACTATTACACTGATTGACATACGCTTTTTTCTGAAGTACCAGTTCTACTGTTTCATTCTGTCCTCTTCTACAGGCAGCAAACAATGGAGACTCGCCATTCAGATCACACTGATTGACTTCAGCCTTGTTATACTTATTCGTCAGTAACAGTTTTGCTATGTCTTTATTTTCTATTTAACATGTTTTATAAAATGGAGACATCCCAGTAACAGAGTACTGAGATACATCTATGTTGTTCTGTAGTAATCTTTCCAGTATAAATGTGTATCTTCCTTTACAGGCGGCAAACAATGGAGATCTACCCTCCACATCACACTGATTGATATCAGCCTTGTTCTGCAGTAACAGTTCTACTGTTTCTCTATGTGATTCTTGACAGGCCAAACAATGGAGATTGACCACTCGTTACACTGATTGACAGCAGCCTTGTTTTGTAGTAACAGTTCTACAATATCTGTATGTCCTCCTCTACAGGCCGCATACAATGGAGAACAATCAATCTCATCAGACAGATTGACCTCAGCATCGTTCTTCAGTAATAGTGCTACTATACCTTTATGCACTCCTGCACATCCAACATACAATGGAGAACATCCATCCCTATCACACTGATTGACGTCAGCGTCTTTCTGCAGTAACAATTCTACTATACTTGTATGACCTCCTTTAAAGGCCACATACAATGGTGACATACCATTGATATAACACTGATTGACATCAACACTGTTCTGTAGTAACAGTTATATTGTATATGTATGTCCTTCTTTACAGGCCGCATGTGATAGTGACCATCCATCCTTATCACACTGAGAGCCATCAGCATTGTTCTGCAGTAACAGTTCTACTATATCTTTATGTCCTCTTTTACAGGCCACATACAATGGTGATTTTCCATACTCATCCTCACACTTATTGACATCAGCATTGTTCTAAAGTGAAAGTTCAACTATACTTGTATGTCCTCTATAACAGGCCACATACAATGGTGAAATACCATTGATATCACACTTATTGACATCATCATTGTTCTGCAGTAACAGTTATATTGTATATGTATGTCCTTCTTTACAGGCCGCATGCGACAGTGACCATCCATCCTTATCACACTGAGAGCCATCAGCATTGTTCTTAAGTAACAGTTCTACTATACTTGTATGACCTCCTGTACAGGCCACATCCAATGGTGATTTTCAATACTCATCCTCACACTTATTGACATCAGCATTGTTCTCAAATAACAGTTCTACTCTATCTTTATGTCCTTCATTACAGGCCACACACAATGGTGACTTACCGTAGTAATCACACTTATTGACATCAGCATTGTTCTGAAGAAAAAGTTCTACTGTATCTTTATGTCCTCCTTTACAGGCCGCTTGCAATGGTAACCCACTATACTTACTACACTAATTGACATCAGCATTGTTTTCTAGTATTTATTCTACTATATATGTATGTCCTCTATACAGACCGTATGTAATGGTGACTTACCCCACACATCACATTGTTCTCAAGTAACAGTTTTACTATATCTTTATGTCCTTCTTTACAGGCAACACACAATGGTGATATTTTATATTTGTTACATTGAGATATATCAGCATTGCTCTCCAATGAATATTTAGCTACAGCTGAATGTCCTCTTTCAGATGCCGTATATAAAGGGGAACTGCATTTTTCGTCTGTGTTATTCACATTACATTTAACATTTTGTTTGTAATAATTCGTCCTTGGTAAATGATGTTAGAGTATATGTAGGGTTACCAGTAGTTTTATTTATTCCAAGCTCTGTTGTGAGACATTGCAAATAATGTTTTTTTACATATGAAGACAATATTATTGGAGGTTTTATCTGCTGAAACAACGACAAAGGTTACAGAATAGCTTTGATCCATTCAGACAAAGTGTTCAGTTCTGGTTAGTCTGGTTTGCGCTTTACCAATGTTCTTGCATAGTCCTAAACTGAATCAATCAGTAACTTGAAATTCTTTTTCTAGTTGATGGGCTGGGGGATTCTTTATTTTGGTCCCTTGGCTAACAACTCTCTTAGTTGTTCATTGGTAACGATGCCAAGGCACCAGTAATAACATGACCAGCTGTCATGGGGTTGTTAACTGAAGCGACAGTTTTTGACTTTGAACTTGTACCTAGGAAGTTTTACAAACATGATGACACACCGTCTGATGTTGGTTAATATGCATGTCAAGTATTAAATATGACATTATATTGGTTCTCTTGTTATAGAGCGGACGCAATTTGTTGCTGTCGGACGGACAGACTGATCACTATAGGCCTTTCGCATGGGCCATAATAATGTAGAATACTCCAGAAGCCTGTAATGTGCATTTAACCAATGTTTCTTTCTAGATGTTGGTGATTTCAACTAGTCTATCCATATGATGGTCGATTATTAAGGTAAACTGCAAAATATCATTTGAAAACGTGTCTGGGGAAATAGTCGAGTTGCTGTCTTATTGATGTAATCTACCTTCAGTTTTGCATTTTTCATCATTTACTAATAATAACAATACATAGAAAGTTAAATTGTACTTAAATGTATTTATTCAATTTTCTATTTCATAATCTGTGTTAGTATAATGTCAAAACAATGACGGATCTACACATATAAAAAGTAGGATATTATTTATTAAACACGAATATAAGTACATACTATAATTTGGTTTTCAACCATGGGCATATCCACAACTTTCACGACTAATTTTATCATCAGTATGTGATATAATGCATAATAAAACATTAATTGGATTCCAAAAGAAACAGATATTTAAGAAACTTTCACTTTACGAGTAAATGAGATTAAAAAAGAACAGATATATATTTAAATTAAAAAACCCACATGTATTTGTGTGCATATAAAAATATTAGAAAAAAGGGGCGAAAGATACCAGAGGGACAGTCAAACTCATAGATCGAAAATAAACTGACCACCCCATAGCTAAAAATGAAAAAGACCAACATTGTGAATCAAAACAGAGATAGAATACTTGGCTGTATGGATTAGCAGACCAGGAAAATAATCTCTGTCTTTCTCTTAGTTGAGGTGAAGATTGTACGTGACATTTAAACATAGTGTTTTTTTTCTAGCAGTAAATACAAGACATGTTTTAGTGATCTGACTAAACAAACAATTTGAATTGTTATGTAGCAGCTATGTTAAATACTTATATTTTAAGAAAAATAACAAAAAAGAAAAAGTAATATACATGTTTATAAAATCTTTGTTGGAGAATACAGTTGTATTTAACTTACTATATTCTACAGATGTAATAGAACATTGTATGGATATAAAATGACTATCAATGCAAATACAGAAAACACAACCAAAAACACAAACAATTGAAAGTGTCCGCTAAAATGCATGTACTGCTCTTAACAGGATTTCTACATGGCAGAAACTATACAAAGCATCTTAGTCGTTAATGCAGAAGTCTTATAGATTGCTGTCTTCCATAATAATCGTCCATTAATATTTGACTTTATAAAAAATTACTCATTAAACTTTTTGTTTTATTTCATCCTTTCCCTTGAGAAAACAACACACATGTTTAGTTTCTTAATCGAATACGAATTTTTTTTAAATTTAGCTTTTATAAATGTCCATCTTATGACTCATCACTCTTGTTTTTTTATGAAACCCCAATTGTCGCTAGTGAAACTAAAAAAGTATGTTCGAAACGTGCATTAATTTGAAGGTAATAGTTAATAATTCTAACGTTTTTATAATTTTTCTAGCAAAAGCTTAAATCTGGAAACTATAACATGTATAATACATTTAAAGAAGTGGTTCGTTATTTGTGTTGCTGAGGATATCAGCAAAAACATATGAAAAAACAACAACAAAAAACAATTGAGCACTATGAATCAAAAAAATTATCAGAAAACTATTGATATCAATAATTTTAAAACAAAAAAAAATTTCCATAATATGGCCATCACTAAATTTAACACAATGTATTAGCAAAAATTATTGAGGTTAACATAAACTAAATAAAGTTACAATAGTCATCCTTTAAGTGAATATATTATTACTTATTACCAACAACATTATTTATGTCCTAAGGTGTATTTGTTGTTTGACACGAGAACTGTTTAACACCTCTTCATATGTCTGTGCAGTTCTCTGCTGTTAAACCATCATTTAGACTTTTGAAGCTAACAAGTTATTTTTTCTCACCGTCATGGGAGAGATGGAGGAAATCGTATGTTTAGGTGTTGCCAATAGCAGAAATTCTTCCTATAGACTCATGCATGTGTGGCAATGACTATATTCAACAACATATCACGTTAATTTAAGTCAAATTGACATTGAATATTGATTCAAAGAAATATTGATTAAATACATGATACTTATATTAAAAGGAAGCAAACATTTATGAACAGTACCTAAAATGATAAATAATGATTTTTACATACATACTAAGCAAACAAATACATAAGTAGTTCTTCTTATAATGTGAATTATTTACTAGACAATACATGGTCAAACAAGGATTAAAATATACCGAGAATAAGACATGCAAGAGGTTCTTATTTTCCGAATAAAGAAAATTACCTTTGTTCATGTTATTTCTTATATACTTAAACATGAAATTGAATTCAAACAAAATTTTATAGCGTAGAGCAAGTTGTAGAATTCAATTACAGTAGAACCTGTTCCAAAAAAAAACATAAACTGCTCAAAATACAATTATTGCAGACTATGTGTCATTTTACAGGATTTACGTCAAATGCACACAAAAAAAAAAGGTTTATACTTGACCGCAATGTCGTAGTATTTCATACAATGTAATTAATGTGTAAATTACAACGCACATATAGCATTTATTACAATACATCTATATGAGTGTTTATAACAATACAAAGATATGAGTTTTTGTTACAAAATCAAATAAGAGTGCATATTAAAGATCATAGTGTATTCCATAATAACAGTAAGCGTGCATTAAAAAACAACATGATAAGATAGTATATCACAATAAACCTACAGAAGGTCGATTAGAAGAAAACAATATGCAAACAAAATAATTGTTATTAAAAGTAAAATAAGAAAAATTCACAACAGAAAGTCCCTTATCAAATGGCAAAATCAAAACATCTAATGCATTAAACGAATGGATAACAACTGTCATACACCTTACTTTGTACAGCCATTTTCTTAAGTAGAACATGGTGGATTGAACCTTGTTTAAAGCTAACTAGCACGCTTTCCATACATATACTGTATACTGACCAACGATATGCACTCCATTAATATACTGACAATTGACATATAAGCTTTACTATTAATGACAAGTTAATTGCACTCTGCAGAAAACAGACCAATAATATACACCCAAAAAAACCCCAGACAAACACAAAAATAACCAATAGACCACTTTCGAGTTTGTCCATCATTTGAAAAAAACTTGTCAATTATGCGCGCATTTATGACGTCATTCACTAAATAGAGGGGATTGCCTGTATCTCTTCACTTTAAACGTTCAGGAAGCGTCTAAGTGATCATCACTGCGAAGGATAAAATAGTAATATTTTTTGTTCTGTATTTAAACCATAGTTTTTTACGGAGACGCATCGAGCTCGAAAGTTTTCTATTGCATATACCATGTACACATTGACCTATGACATAAACTCCATAAATAAACCAAACAATCACATATACCTTCCATTGTGATAAATACAAGTTCACACATTACATGGATATAAATACTAACTAAATACACTCCATGCATTAAAAAGTTGAAAATATACATAACAGACATGCCATGACCAATGACGTAAACTTCATAATAAACCAAATAATAACATTTTATTTCATACATATACTGACCAAATACATACACTCCATACAAACACATACCAATAACATACACTTCATACATATACTGATCAATTACATAAACTGTCAAATAACATATGTTTCATACATGCACTGCCCAATTACATGCATTGAACACACGAACAGGCTAAAAAGAGGGTTTTGGATGGGGTTAAATGATTAAAGAATAATGCCCTTAAAAAATGAAGATTAGAGATAAACTCTATACATATATTGACCAATTAAATACACACCATGCAATAATGGCCTGAGTTAACTTCTTTGTGAATTGATTATATAATAATGAATTCATTTGCCTGTATTATGCACACTATTGTTGTGTATTGTTTGTGTATATGTAAATATTGTATTCCTCTTATTGAAAGTATGTAGTGATCAAATAAAATAAAGTTCAAAGTTCAAAATAATCTTTTCAAGTTGTGTTGAAATAATAATGCTCTTTTATATATCACTTATTTGAGTCATGTTATTATATAATTTGCAAAATAAAAAAAATCGATGTCATAAGAGAACATAGAAATTACTAAATATTGTCAAGGCATTTATTGTACATATTGTAATCTGAGATAAATCTTGTTAGTAATTTTGGTTGTATATTCCTTTAATTACCAGAATAACTAATTAAAAATAATGTCTGGTTTGAGTAACACCTGGATTATGTATGCATACATTGACTTCCTTTATAGTGATACAATTATTATAATGTAACAATATGTCTTCGTTGTAAAATTCAAACTCCAAATCATGAAATGTTTACTTTAATTGAGATTCTTTTAGTTGAATAGTTTCCTCCAAAAGATTTATAAGTTCCTCACAATAGTGTGATGCACGGGCAATATCAAGTGGTGTCTGACCATTCTTATTACGCAATGTGACATCTGCTTTCCATGCAAGTAATGGTTTTACAGTTTCAATGATTCTCTTTGAAAATTGTGTCATAAAATATATATTGAAATATGGATGAAAATTGGAATCCAATGAACAAACCGCATGTAGAGGAGAATCTCCCTTTGTATTACACTGCGAGACATCAGCCTTTCGCTGCAATAACAGTTCTACTGTATCTTTAAATCCTCCTTTACAGGCAACGAACAATGGAGATTGTCCATCCTCATTACACTTCGAGACATCAGCATTGTTCTGAAGTAACAGTTTTACTGTATCTCTGTATCCTACGCCACTGGCTACATACAATGGAGACTCTCCATTAATGGCACACTGATTGACATTAGTATTTCTCTGAAGTAACAGTTCTACTGTATCTTTATGTCCTCCTGCACAGGCCTTATACAACGGAGATATTCCAACCTTATTACACTGATTGACATCAGCATTGTTCTGCAGTAACAGTTCTACTGTATCTCTAAGTCCACCTGCACAGGCCACATACAACGAAGATGTTCCATCCTTACCACATTGATTGACATCAGCATTGTTCTGAAGTAACAGTTCTACTATATCTTTATGTCCTCCTGCACAGGCCTTATACAACGGAGATATTCCATCCTCATCACACTGATTGACATCAGCATTGTTCTGAAGTAACAGTTCTACTGTATCTTTATGTCCTCCTGCACAGGCCTTATACAATGGAGATATTCCAACCTTATTACACTGATTGACATCAGCATTGTTCTGAAGTAACAGTTCTACTGTATCTTTATGTCCTCCTGCACAGGCCTTATACAACGGAGATATTCCATCCTCATCACACTGATTGACATCAGCATTGTTCTGAAGTAACAGTTCTACTGTATCTTTATGTCCTCCTGCACAGGCCTTATACAATGGAGATATTCCAACCTTATTACACTGATTGACATTAGCATTGTTCTGAAGTAACAGTTCTACTGTATCTCTAAGTCCTCCTGCACAGGCCACATACAACGAAGATGTTCAATCCTTACCACATTGATTGACATCAGCATTGTTCTGAAGTAACAGTTCTACTGTATCTTTATGTCCTCCTGCACAGGCCTTATACAACGGAGATATTCCAACCTTATTACACTGATTGACATCAGCATTGTTCTGAAGTAACAGTTCTACTGTATCTCTATGTCCCCATGCACAGGCCATATACAACGGAGGTGTTCCATCCTTACCACATTGATTGACATCAGCATTGTTCTGAAGTAACAGTTCTACTGTATCTTTATGTCCTCCTTCACAGGCCACATACAACGGAGATATTCCATCCTCATTACACTGATTGACATCAGCATTGTTCTGAAGTAACAGTTCTACTGTATCTCTATGTCCCCATGCACAGGCCATATACAACGGAGGTGTTCCAGCCTTACCACATTGATTGACATCAGCATTGTTCTGAAGTAACAGTTCTACTGTATCTTTATGTCCTCCTTCACAGGCCACATACAACGGAGATATTCCATCCTCATTACACTGATTGACATCAGCATTGTTCTGAAGTAACAGTTCTACTGTATCTCTATGTCCCCATGCACAGGCCATATACAACGGAGGTGTTCCATCCTTACCACATTGATTGACATCAGCATTGTTCTGAAGTAACAGTTCTACTGTATCTTTATGTCCTCCTGCACAGGCCTTATACAACGGAGATATTCCATCCTCATCACACTGATTGACATCAGCATTGTTCTGAAGTAACAGTTCTACTGTATCTGTATGTCCTCCTGCACAGGCCTTATACAATGGAGATATTCCAACCTTATTACACTGATTGACATCAGCATTGTTCTGAAGTAACAGTTCTACTGTATCTTTATGTCCTCCTGCACAGGCCTTATACAACGAAGATGTTCCATCCTTACCACATTGAATGACATCAGCATTGTTCTGAAGTAACAGTTCTACTGTATCTTTATATCCTCCTGCACAGGCCACACACAACGGAGACATTCCATACTTATTACATTGTTTGACATCAGCATTGTTCTGAAGTAACAGTTCTACTGTATCTCTATGTCCCCATGCACAGGCCACATACAATGGAGATATTCCATCCTTACCACACTGATTGACATCAGCATTGTTCTGAAGTAACAGTTCTACTGTATCTTTATGTCCTCCTTCACAGGCCATATACAAAGGAGGTGTTCCATCCTTACCACACTGATTGACATCAGCATTGTTCTGAAGTAACAGTTCTACTGTATCTTTATGTCCTCCTTCACAGGCCATATACAACGGAGGTGTTCCATCCTTACCACACTGATTGACATCAGCATTGTTCTGAAGTAACAGTTCTACGGTATCTTTATATCCTCCTGCACAGGCCATATACAATGGAGATATTCCATCCTCATTACACTGATTGACATCAGCATTGTTCTGAAGTAAAAGTTCTACTGTATCTTTATGTCCACATGCACAGGCCAAATACAATGGAGATTGTCCATCCTTATCACATTGATTGACATCAGCATTGGTCTGAAGTAAAAGTTCTACTGTATCTTTATGTCCACATGCACAGGCCAAATACAACAGAGGTGTTCCATCCTTACCACATTGATTGACATCAGCATTGTTCTGAAGTAACAGTTCTACTGTATCTTTATGTCCTCCTGTACAGGCCATATACAACGGAGGTGTTCCATCCTTACCACACTGATTGACATCAGCATTGTTCTGAAGAAACAGTTCTACTGTATCTTTATGTCCTCCTGTACAGGCCATATACAACAGAGGTGTTCCATCCTTACCACATTGATTGACATCAGCATTGTTCTGAAGTAACAGTTCTACTGTATCTTTATGTCCTCCTGTACAGGCCATATACAACGGAGGTGTTCCATACATACCACACTGATTGACATCAGCATTGTTCTGAAGTAACAGTTCTACTGTATCTTTATGTCCTCCTGCACAGGCTGCCCACAATGCAGACATTTTATAGTTGTTACATTGAGATACATCAGCATTGTTCTCTAATAATAGTTTAGCTACAGCTGTATGTCCTCTTTCAGATGCCTTATGTATAGGAGAATTGCCTCTTTCGTCTGTTTTATTCACATCACATTTAACATTAACAATCAGAAATTCAACAATATCAAAGTAACCCCTTATTGATGATTCTATTAAAGGTGTTGTATAATAGTGTGTGTCATACGGATATTCTTGATCACCATATTCGATTGTTTTGCAACCTTCTGTATCAAGCTTTGTTAATACTGTGTTTGCATCATTTCTCCTCTTTAAAAAGCTTATTAACTTATCTCTAAATGTCTTATGAATTAACTGGTAATTATTGAATGTACTTATAATAGCATGCCGTGTTAAGTCACATAACAGTCGTTCAAAATAATCTTCTTCTTCGTCTTTTAATAATACAATTAAATTATCATTTTCATGGACATCCGTTACAGATTCAAAGATAAAACTATCCCGAATAAATATAGCTGGAGCATATTTGATAAAACATTCTGTAAGGTGTTGTCCACAGATTACAGCTGCCATTTTATATATTTTGTCATGTATCATTCTATACTCTGTTCCTCTCAGTTTTAAGTAGGTGCCATTTAATGTTGAAAAGCAAGCTTTTAAAGAATTTCTATGCTTCTGTTTGCTTAAGTCTATATCAAATTCTTTAACAATGTACTCAAGTTTATCCAATTCCATGTTCTTCCTTTCTGAAACTGATCCTAATTTGAGCCAATCTGTATCAAATCCTTCATTAAAAATGATACACAGAACAAGAACACAAAATTGTTCTTTGTTTTCATGAATAATGTTGTTTATGTTCTGTTTAATACTGATTAAAGGAACTGTAAACAGTTTCTTCACTTCCTCAGATGTTTTGTCTTTTGACAATTTACAAAGCAAGGGAAAGTAATCAACGTTCTCTGTGACTTGTTTTATATTGTCAATTATGTCATAAGGAAGATACTTGTGCAGCATATGAATTCTTTCAGCTTCCAGCAGACACAACTCGGGAGATAATAAATTGCATTCTTTTTTTGTGAATAATGAAATACGTTGAAACTGAGCTTCTTTATATATATGCAGTCTACAAGACAGCAGTAGTTTTGGACTTGATACTTTTAAAACCGTTTCATCATTTTTACCTGCAACATCTTTGTCAGCAACTTTAAATATTTTCTCAATTTTTTCTGAATAATCTCTCCACGTCTGTAATGTTTGTGTGTTTATTGTTTCCTTCCCACAGATGTCATCTACAACAAACACTTGTTTTTTGTTTTCATTATGATAATTCATAATGTCTGATGGTCCTGTTAACACTGGTATTATCTCATATCCAAAACTGTCACGTAAGTGTAAGGCAGCTTGATGTATGTTTGAAGATTTACCGCAGCCCGAGCTTCCTGTCACAACAATACAGTTATGTGAGGGTAGAGACTCGAGTATGTGACGTGTTGCTCTGGTTTCCAAAAAGGTAGTTTGGTCTTGCTCCCATTCTCCTATTTCTTGTTCATGGTGAGCTGCAAAGAAAAGAAATTGTACAAGCTGATGTCTGATTTGTAAATTTAATTTTGACCATGAACTGAAGATATAGGCCTGGATATTCATTTACAAATTTCCATGCCCCTTCCTCAGTCCTAATATTAAATTATCGTCCCTGATTTACCTGTTACTAAAACCAACCAGCTAGGTAAAAGATCAATATAATCTATGCTATTTGTGTCAATGGATTGCTGACAAATTTGTGTATAAACAATATTTTTGGGGTTCTTACTTAAGGTGATTTGATAGAACCTTTTGCTTGATTGACTTTTGATAAACGCCACATCACCAAATGATGCAATACCCTTTCAAGCTGTAGATAACTTGTTATAAAATAGAAACTACTGCATGACCTTATCACATAAACATTGATAAAAGAACAATGAAAAAAAATAGAGCATGTAGAGTTCCTATGTTCTCCTTAAAAAATGGCTTGTTTCTGGCCCCTAATTACTAAACTGTTGGTACCATAACCTCCATAATCAATTCCAACCTTTTTCTTGTGGTATTAAACCTTCTGGTAAAATTTGAAAGAGACCCATTCACTTTAACAACAGTTATTGTCTGGAAACCAAATGTCTTCGGACGACGACAGCGACATCATAGCATTATACAACAGAATTTTTTTTTTGCAGATATATAAAAACAGATTCTGTGAAAATAAGTAAAGAATGTTCAACCCTGCCGCATTTTGCACCTGTCCCAAGTCAGGACCCTCTTGCCTCTGTTGGTCTTGTATAATTTGCAATTTTAGTTTCTTTTATATATTTAGGAGTGGAGTTTTAGTATGACGTCCATCATCACTGAACTTGTACATGTAGTATTCTTTTTTGTTTAGGGGCCTTCTGAAGCACGCCTTCCGGATGCGGGATTTTCTTGCTGTATTGAAGACCCATTGGTGGCCTTTGGCTGTTTTCTGTTTCTTTGACACATTCCCCGTTTCCATTCTCAATTTTACTTAATATTGGTTTATTCGCAGCCTACAAACTGTATCGAAACACAATCTCAAAATGTCCTTAAAAATTGTTATGATATCTGAAATAGGAGTAACAAAACATTGTTCCGAATTGTTTGCTAATACATGGTAATGTCGTATGAACGTTGAGAACCCCTTTGTTTGTATGTCAATGAAAAACAAGTTGACTGAGGTATTATTTCCTCACACATCTGCTTCAAATCAAGGAATTTGCAACAAAAGCTGATCATCTTACATTTCCAAAGAAAAGAAGCTGGATTATGTATTTTTTTTAGCTTTCTGAGTGCTGCAGTAGACTTCTAATACTTTAAATTTCCTGTGAACACTGTGTAGTGTAGTGGTAAGATGAACTAAATGACAGCAAAAAAGTACTTGTTTAAGCCTAGGAGGTTGACAAAAATAAAATCCTGTAATAACTTCAATTTAATTCAATTTAAAAAAAAAGCAGCTAAATACATGCAAAAGTCAAGTTCAGGGGAGTTGGTCTTTAATTATCAAATATATATATCTAACACGTAAAGCTCTGATACCATGTCCAGATTTTGCTAATGTAAGGTTCTGTATCTGGTGTAGTAAAATTTGTATTTTATAAACTGTTTGGTTTTTTTTCGATTACGGAATTGTATATTATAGCATATACAGTAGGTTACTTCAAAAAAGTGAAACGGATACAGCAGAAAACCTTCATCAATAATATACAAGTTGCAAGAAAGATAAGGGCTATTGTTCTCATAAACTGTTTCGGTCTGTATACATGTTATACATCTTTGGCTTTGAGTGTTCCTTACACATGTTACAAGGGTAAATCCAGAAAGGAGCTACAAATGCATGAAATTATTAAAAGTGCTGTTTTCAATATGTTCTACTCCATTATCTATGTACCAGTTTATATCTATGTAGAGCACTAGCTATCTGTTATAAATTTTATACAAACATATATAACAACTGATGTGCTAGTGTGATTTTTGAGAATAGAGACTTAAAGTAAACTACAATTATGCATACCTTGAATATGTGGTGGAATATGATCTTCAACTTGTTTTTTTATTTCTCCTTTCAAGGTATCTGAAAAATAATTCAGTTATTCAAGTTGACATAGATCACACTGTTTATGTTTATTCTATCTTTTCTGTCTTTAGTTCTAATTAAGCACTAGTTTTAAATAAGATTACCTCTGGGTGCGGGAATTTCTCGCTACATTGAAGACCTGTTGGTGACCTTCTGCTTTTTGTTTTTTTCTATGGTCAGGTTGTTGTCTCTTTGGCACATTCCCCATTTCCATTCTCAATTTTATTTGTTGTAGAGATAAGAAGTTCTGTCAATGTACTATATTGATCCCCCTCTTCTTCAGTGCTATCGTTATGTCTTTGTTTGTTTGTTATGTTTTATATCTAGTGTTTTATTTATATAAATTGTTTTGTCAAAGATGAAGTCATTAGTTTTTTCAGTTGAATTTTTCTTCCAACCTTTTTTAGCTGACTATAGGGTGTGGATTTCCTTATTGTGGAATGTCATACAGTGACCTAATTATATTTGCTAAATTATAATTATTTTGACTCAGTTGGTAGTTGTTGCCAATCATACCTCATCTTCTTATTGTATTCCTAAATTGAAAAACTGAAATTAATTGGTTTACAGTTAACGAATTTCATTTTCAACTTAAGATCAATAAAATCTTAACAATAACAAATGTTTTACACAATATTTTTTTAACTGAATTATTACAACAAATGAGTAAGATCAATGAGGCTCTTTTATGTCCAATATTTCTTGACCAAAATTTCTATGAATCAAAGTTAAAAAAATGACCTCACAAAAACACACGTTTTGATTGTCAAGTGAGTTCAAGAATACACATTGACTATCAGAATAAATTAGAAATAACAAAATATGTCTTTATTATCAAGTTTCAATAAAATCTTAATTCACAGAAATATTTCTTAAGTTGTATGTGTAACACTCTTCATTGTTTACTTTACAAGAACTTTGAGGACTCCTTCATTACAACCAACTGCCCCAACACAGTTTATGGATATAGACTTCTTAAATCGACACTTTATCCCGAATTGATTGACGATATAACGTGCCTGTGTCATAAGGTGGTACATAACTATACAGAGAGACAACTCTGTAAATCAGCTGAACGTTTCAATTACGAATTTTTGTTGAGGAAATATAAAGCTTCAAAATTAGTGTTTGTCAAACTGCTACATATCCAATCATTTTTTTCTTATCTTTAATTTGCTGATGTTTCTTTTTTAGACATTTGGTATTATATTTACAAATATTATTCAAATGATAATATGGTCTTAAAATAAAACGTCACCTGAAATTAATGTAAAATTTTGGCACAAATTGGGCCTTTTAAAATTTTGTTCTTCTTCGATCTTACTCGAAATCAACTATTAGAAACACTTCAGTACTTGATGATTCATAAACAAAAAATATAACAGGATATGTGAAGACAAAAGCATTATGATTTCACATTGACTGTTGGTAAGTTTTAGAGTTTTAGCTCTGTTGTGTCTTATTCAAAAGTGTGCATGTATACGAATATATCTCGTTGAATTTATGAATAAACTCATCATAGATACCTGGATACCAGACGCGCGTTTCGTCTACAAAAGACTCATCAGTGACGCTCGAATATAAACAATATTAAAAAGACCAAATGAAGTACGAAGTTGAAGATCATTGAGGACTAAACATTCCTAAAACTTTTGTGAAATACAGCTAAGGTCATCTATTCCTGAGGTAAAAAAGCCTTAGTATTTAAAAAATTCAAAGTTTTGTTAACAGTTAATTTATAATTATGAACATATAAAGATACCTAATTTCCTTTTCAGGCTGTCAACGTCTCTCTGTATTTCCTGAAGAGTTCCAGAACTGTTCTCAAGTGCTGCTATTCTTACTTCGTGTTTGGTGATATCAACTTGAATAAGACTGCACAATGACTGCACATCCTTTACAAAGTCTTCTTTTTCTTTCTTACTTTCTATGGCAATGGTTTTGATTCGAGTGAATTGTAAATCTAGAGATTGTTGTAATTTCTGTAAATCCTCTAAATATTTTTCAATACTTTCAACTCTTTCATACATTTGTCCTTCCCTAGTATCCAGTCGTTCGGATAACCTATCTACATTTTCTTTACATTTTTTATACTCCATTTCAAAACTATCTTCTTTATTTTTCATTTTATCATCAAGAGTTTCTGTTATCTGTTTTAGTTGCTTCTTTTCTTGTACATCTTTGTCAATATGTGAAGAAATGTGTTTCAACTCTTCTTCAAAATTATAAACTTTCGTGACAAGTTGCATTTGGGTTGACAACATTTGTACCATCGAGTTATCCAGCATCTTTGTTTTTGCATCTTTCAAACTCGCAGCAGTAGCAAGTGAATTATCAAGACCCGTAATGGCCTGAAAAAAAGAACGATTTACAACTAAATTGTATCATGATATACACATAATGGTTTAATTTTTAAATTGTTATTTGGATGGAGAGTTGTCTCATTGGCACTCACACCACATCTTCCTATATCTACATATATCGATATTGAGTTCAATGCTTCAAACATATAATAATATGTCAAACGATTTTTATTTAAGGGCAATAATCCCTTTCAGTATTATCAATTTGTTTTGGTCCCATTACAACTTGTGCGGATTCTCAATTGCTGATTGCTTTTGCTTCTTACATTTTTAACCTATCTAAAATAATTTTGAAGATTATCATGCCTACAGGCAAACACACGGTCAGGAATATGACAGTCGAAAAGGTCTTAACTTATCAGAAGGATACAAAGCACAAATACATCGATCAAAAACACGACCTTGTACAATGCCAATATATAGTTATCCACATATTACATGTATTATAAAGCCATGCATGTGCATATGTATAATAAATAACCCTGCTTCTCACGTGCCACAGATGCTCTTAGTTTTATTTGTTTTACAGTAGTCAGATATAAATACCTGTTCCAATTCACTCCAGATTCTCACAAAGTCTGCATTAGGTAATGTACCATCCTTTGAATGTGACACAAGAAAGTTTTTATAATATTTCAAGCGTGCAATGTTTGCTCCGTCGCTTTTGTCATGAGGAGGAGGTAAATTATCAAATCCAGTTGAAGGTTCTGTCACCAATGGAGGTATGTTACGTAGTAGACAAACGATCAATGTCAAGTCTAAATCTGCTGACGTAACTGTTGTTGATCCTGTAAAAGAAATCCATAACAGTTTAAACAATAGCTATATTTGATTTATGCATGAGCAATATTCAGGAAGAAGCACCCTTTTCGATTCTACATGTGCTGAGGTAACCGTCAGTGAGACTGTAATAAAAAAATATATGTAAATGACTATGGACAGATATGTTAGTGTTTTGTAACTGTTGTTTGTCTTTTGATTTTTTACATGGCGTTGCCAGTTTGTTTTGTGACATAATAGTTTCTTAAGTATTTTCGTCCCTTTTTACGATGTAATCACTACATCTCTTATTCATCCATCAGCAGTAAGTACCGTAATTACATCTGTAGCCTTTTCTAAGGTTTATTTTTTTATATTTGCAGACTGATGAAAAAGAAATCGTAACTTATTGGCTATTGCACGTTGTAAACCTGTCTGAGTTCAAACACTGTTAATTAAAAATACTAGGACCTTATATTCCATTATTAGAGCTAGCTTCTTTGTATATTTTGCATGCATATCAGTGACGTCCTTAAAACGTACAAGTTATGAATTGTAGAAACCACACAAACGTCAACTAACGAAATGTCATTCTTTATCAAATAGAAAAGAGGGACAAAAGATATCAAAGGGACAGTCAAATTAATAAATCTAAAATAAAACTGACAACGCCATGGCTAAAAATGAAAAAGTCAAACAAACAACAGCACACACGACACAACATATAAAATTAAAGAATAAACAACACGAACCCCACCAAAAAACTGGGGGTGATCTCAGGTGCTCCGGAAATGCAACGGCCAAATAACAAATTATAAGTAATAGACAATTACAAGATTTTTAAATGCTTTTTTCATGATAGTTAAGTAACAACAGTTACGTCAGTAATCTGAAGTTTTAACTTGTTGCTGGACATTTACAAGGAACAACACCGAAGTTTTACGTTAATTTTTCTCGGATACATTTTTTCAAACAGTTACTGATTTCTTTTTGGTAACAACATTTTAGAGAAATATTCTACTTTTTCACTTAACTTCTGAAAATCTGAAAAAAATTGTTATGTTGAATTGGCATCCAAAATTTCTAAAATAAAAATCATAGCCCTCCTCTAAAACAAGACGATCGGTTAGACAAATCATATTCAAATACTTTATGTCGCTGCAAAAATCAAAGAAACAAAATAGACCTTTGGTGTGTACGTTGAAACAACAACGCCTAGAATAATGATTACATCAGTCCATCATACTTATCATTACAAATCTCTATACCCTTTAGTCTTGGTTAACTGCGTTTTACTGAACATTTAGCCATTTGTTTATCTTGTAAGGCCAAATAAAAAGGTATGTGTGGTTCCAGTTACATCTGAAAAAAAGTTAGGGTAGGTAGGTAGGGATTTTCTTTTAGGGTAGGTAGGTAGGGATTTTTTTTTATTTTAAGTTTTTTTTTTACATTGAGTCTATGCATATATGGGAGCAACATTCTGACTTTAACAGTGCTTAATGAAAAATGCCAATAAAATCTTCAGGGTAGGCTATTTTTAAGCTGAAAAAGTAGGGACGGTAGGGTTACTGGAACCACACATATATTTTTATTTGGCCTAACTGGAAAATAGAAATGTTCATTCCTTGCTTGAAACCAAGTGATTGAAAACTTTTATGAAGTTGTCTGGTGGAGAAAACATAATATGTCATGGTCGAATTGGCATGATGTAGGCTACATAATACTGACATTAGTTGATTACTCGTTTTCACCTAGAAACTAACCTGGAGGAGGATACAGAGTATTCCATTGTCCCCAATAGAGAACTCGTTTCTTCTTAGGAGGGGGAATATACAGATCTTTCAATATAGCCTTGTTTCCTGGTATATTCAAATCAGCTGATAAACTTGGATGTAACTTATCAAAGAAATTTGTAAGTGCTCCAGTGGCCACTCTGTAGTGTAGATACACAATACGAAGAAAATTGTCCTCCTCTTTTGACACCATGTTGTTCAATATTCAAAAATCTAAAATACAAACAATTTCAAATACAGACAATGAAAACAAAAACAATTGAACGTACAATGAACACAACAAAAGATCTATGGCACAATGTTATAAAAAATTAAAAAAACAAGGGGGAGATGTAAAGCAATTCATCTTGAGTAAAAAAAGTAAACATTGCATTTTATTGCTGATCTATTCATATTCTTATGGAAAAGAGAAAACAATGACAATTTAAATGCATCCCTGGTACATTTTTTTTTTAATCAGAGGGTTGGTTACCCTACATAGCTTAACACATTTACTTAATTCTTTCATAGATACAAATATCATAAAGACAACCATAACCTAAGACAAAATGCTACAAAAAGAAAATAGTGTATGCAGGTAACTAATTTTGTGTTAAGGGCATACGATACAGTTTTGAACCTGTATTTACAAGTTGATGAAAATTTGCATATAGGCTATTTTTTATCTGATTAAATGAAATATGTTATAAAAATTATACCTTCATGTGCTACTTTTTGAGTATAATGAGGTCGAAATTTTGTATATTTGCTCAAAATTCAGATTTGTGTCCGTATTTTCTTTTTCGAAAGAAAGACATAACTTTTTTGTTTTAAAAGATACACAAATTGTTTTTTTTTTTAAATAATCGGTAATTTCTGTATTTTATAAGTATCATTAAAAATTATGCAATTTTTATTCCGAAATAACTCTATATTAATCAAATGTTCATGAATAGAGGAAAAAACGTCATTTTTTGCTGCATGTTTATCAAAATAAAAAAAAATGCGCTATTTACAGTTTTATAAAATTTGGGTCACATAATCTCCTTGCAAAATGAAACAAATTGCTGTTTTAAAAAATAGGGGTCCATGCACTCGTTTACAAATTAAAACAGTTTGAATGATAAAAATCAGTCAAAAAATGCATCTTTTCCCGATATGTCATAGTGTGATGTCGCGAAAATAACATTTTACGTTAGCAACGTCATTACCTTCCATTTTTTTTTAATTTGATGTAACTGTCATTTTTTTCTTCTTAGTTGATTTTTTCATATTCAACCTGTTTATTATAATTTTTAGATATATTGTGCAATATAACTTATCTTGAGAAATAAATTGCACACACTTGATAGTATGACTAAACTTTTCCATGTTATGTTTTATTAACATGAAAATTATAGGAACTAAGCTTACTCCATGCATGCTTGGACGAAGACAACTATAGCGTTAACTTACAGATGGGTGCGGTCCTAACCTGTACAGCTAGTTAACTTAATAAGCAGACTTTAGGACTGGTTAAAGTTAACTTAGGACCGGTTTTATGACTGCTCTTACCGGTCCTAGGACAGAATTTATGTTAACTTAAAAAGCAGACTTGGTCCTAGGACTGTTTAATGATTGTTCGAAAAGTTAACTTCATGACAGGTCCATGACCAGTATCGAAGTTAACTTTAGACGAAGTTAACTTTGCCACAAGCAGTCCTACGCGCAAGTTAACTTATGACCAGGTCTGCTAAAAAGTCAAACCAGACCTGTTCTTATACAAGTTAACTTTGGTAAAGTTAACATGATCCTAAGTTAACTTTGGTCTGGTCTGCTCCTCTTAGATAAGTTAACTTGACCCAAAGTTAACTTGACCCAAAGTTAACTTGACCCTAAGTTAACTTTGGATCTGGTCTGGTATGCTCCTCCGAGATAAAGTTAACACGGTCAAAAGTTAACTTGTTAGCAGGACTGCTTTGGTTGATGAATGTCATATGAGTATCTACTTCCGATAAATGAAAAGCATACGATCTTTGCCTTTTTAATGTGAAAACAATTATCAACTATGCCACCAGTAAAACCACCAAGACTTTCATTGTATGTAAGAGAACGAATAGTCAGTTTGCAGAGAGGGGGACAATCTCTACGGAAAATTAGACAAACTTTGATTGACAGTGAAAACATCCAGGTGTCGGTTAATGCTATTTGTGCATTTTTAAAACGATATCGACAGAGTGGTTCGTTAAAAGACATTCCAAAGATCGCAAGTAAGCCACCGATTCTGAAAAGAAATCATTTAATTTTTATTGACCAGACAATTCGTCAAGATAGGGAAATTTCTGCCCAGGAAGTAGCTGTTAGTTTACGACGACGTTTCCAACTTGGGGTCAGTTCAACCACCATTAAAAGGGCAAGACGGCGTCTAGGATGGAAGCATTCTCCAACTCAATACTGCCAGATGATACGAGACGACAACAAGCCGAAACGACTGAACTTTGCATTGAGATGCATCGCTACAAATGAAAACTTTGACAATGCAATCTTCACAGATGAAACGACAGTAAAAATTCAAACTTCCACAAAATACAGTTTTCGCAAAGACGATGAACGAGTTCCAGCAAAGGGCAAACCAAAGCATCCATATCAGGTATGAATTATTTTAACACTCACTATTTCATGCGAAAAAAATATCGGAGTTTCATCCGATCATTATCAAAACCACAACGGGCATGTAGCTTTCGTTACTTTCCCCTCTTCCCTGAATAACCGAACATTAATATTCCTGTTGCTTTTTTTAAAAACATCTGGAAGAATGAGGCATAAAATAATCTTCTACTTACAAAGGAACCAACATCATGTTAGACGGTTTGAAAGGCTAGGTTCTCGGTGCTAGGTAGACTATATTTATTCTCTTCTCTTCTATTCTTTAGTTACATTATTAACAAGATTAATATAGGAAGGACATAATTTCTTATACCTCAACTAATTTAAGGGTGATTTTATTTTTGTTATAAAAATATATACGTAACAATGTCCCATACTAAATGTACATGTACATTATTTGGGTAAAAGTGAAACCTAGTCCAAATAATTATGACGTCTGGCAAAGCTATTTTATTTATTTTTGGGGATGCCTTCCTTCAATGTTTTATTTTCTGGAACTTCACAGGAAGGCGTTCCAGATTTTTTTAAATAGCCTTGCCAGACGTCATAATTATTTGGACTAAATGAAACCATATTTAACTAGTTTACTGGGATGCCTTTGACTATAGATGCTTAGTCCAAATAATTATGACGTCTTGAAAGGCTATTATAATTTTTTTCTTTGACGCCTTACATTGTTAACATCGATGTAAGGCGTCAAAGAAAAAAATTATAAAAGCCTTTCGATGTAAGGCGTCAAAGAAAAAAATTATAATAGCCTTTCAAGACGTCATAATTATTTGGACTAATAGATGCTTAGCTTTTTCTTTCTTGATTCTGTGACTCTTGACCATATCACAAAATACAGAAATGAAATTAAGTTCTTCAATTTTCATTCACTCAGACATATAAAATTAAGAATTATTATGGTATGAATAATTTTAATACAACTTCACATCAGAATCTGAATTATATGAATTTTAACCTACCATGACTAAAGCTAGTTCACCTGTTCTGCATTCCAACAAAGAGCAACCCTATAATACTTCTTTAAAAAAAAAAAGGCCAGATGAAAATTGAACAATTAAAGTTAAACCCCCAAAAAAGTTTTTTTGCAGTAGTACATTAAAACATATGTTAGTCATGCTTAGGAAGTCAAATGAAAGTGTGACATAAACATGATACACTGATACAGATATATACATATGTTAGAAATAAACACGATGAATTTTCACATAGCATACATAGTAAATACACTCTGTACTGTACAGATTTTTTCCCAGGACTTTAACACGTTTAACTTAAGTCTGGGCACAGAGTGACAGACGTGACAGATACATGTAACTATTGAATACAATTCATTTTATGGTTTATAGAGTTGACTGTCAAACATGATGCATGCATGCATGTTAAAATAGATATTAAAATCATTTTAGTTATAAACATATATTCATTTTCTTATTTTCAGGTTCATGTTTGGGGAGGAATTTCTCGTCGAGGTGCCACTGGACTATTTATATTTACTGGGATAATGGATAGTATATTTTATCAGCAGATTCTTCAACAGACTTTCATGCCGTTTATACAAACAACTTTTCCAGACAATCACCGTCTTATCCAAGATAATGATCCAAAGCATGTTTCAAGGTCCACAAAGGCGTTCATGACCACAAACAACATAAACCATTGGCCAACACCACCTGAATCCCCTGATATGAATCCAATTGAAATGGTAATTATTTATAATTTATTTATTTTTTAAGTGCAAAAAAGTGTACCTGTCATGCCTGTCAAGTCTAAAAATAAAATCGAGAATAGATATGGGGAGTGTGTTAAAGAGACAACAACCCGACCATATAACCGACAACAACCCGACCATATAACCAACAACAACCCGACCATATAACAGGTCTACAACAACCTGACCAAATAACAGACAGCAGTAGAAGGTCACCAATAGGTCATCAATTCAGCTGGCCCCTAAATAAATATACATACTAGTTCAGTGATAATGAACACCATGCTAAACTCAATTATACAAGTAAAGAAACTAAAGTTAAAAATAAAACAAGACAATGTGGCAGGGTTAAACATTTTTATGAGATGTTTCCCTTTCAAATCTGTATATTTAAAAATAACTGTTCTTTTGTCGTTTATATTATGTATATTATATTGTATATGGTGCAAGAGCCAGCAAAGTGAGCCCTATATGGAAGAAAAAAATGCCTACCCATGTGAAAACTACAATAAAGTATAGTCTGCATCAATTATTTCTTAAATAATTCATACACATCACAAGACATGCAAGATACCAGTACATATTTCAATTCATTAACACAATCCTAGGTTTACCATGTTTACCATGTTTACAGATTTATTAAATATATGTATATATTTATCTAATTATAGGTTTGGGCTGAATTGAAACACCATATAAGGAGAAGGAAGAAACCTAAAAATAAGCAAGAACTTCTTGATGGTATTACAGAGTTTTGGCAGACAATGACTCCTGAAAAATGTGTGCGCTACATTGACCATCTGTACAAAGCTATACCAGCTGTGGTTACAGCTGGAGGAGCAGCATCTGGACATTAAGAACTTGTTTGATAAGCTGTTCATGAGATGTCAACTACAATTGTATATGTTTTGTTGGAATTCAATAGATAGCATTTCAGTATATTTTATTGAATGCAATATTAAGAATAATGTTTTAGGAAATAGAATTGTAAGTAGGGTAGAGTACATTTGCTGTTATTCATTCTCTTTACTCAAGGCACAAGTGTTGTCAATTTGAGTTCAGGGTTAAACATTATTTTGTAGCAGACTCGTCAGAGCAAAAATAATCAGTTTAGAAGATATACATACCAAATGTATTATTTACCGGTTAAAAACATCTTTATTAAAAGTAGTGTTCCAAAAAAATTTATATGTTGATAAAATGTAGTTCAAACTTATTTCTATCATCTCTTCACACTGGTTAAAAATGCTTTGTCAGAATTTATTATGATACTGACATGACTATAAACAATTTTTGGCTCAGATTTTTTTTTACAGTAAGGGGAGGTAAGGCATTATAGCCTTAAATGTAAATTGGGCTGAACATTTCCGTTAATGCAGTTACTTTTCAATTATATATTGGCTAATACATTATTCCATCATGTTCATATCTTTTTATTTCTTGTGTGATGTTTTTGTTCAGTATTGTTGGTGTTTTTTGTAATTTCATATTATGCATTTTTAATTTCTGTTGCTTAATTATAAATTTAATTGCTTAAGATGAATTTTTATTATCTGAAAGGATAACATTTTGTCTTTGTAAAACATTATATTCCTTATTATTTGTGTGGAAATTTGCTATATATTTAAATTTTGGCCTAGTCTTCTATAAATTATATGATCTAAAGTTGTGTACCTTCATTTTTAAGATATAATTAACCGAAGTAGATATCAATAATGTCATTATGTACTATTCAATTAATATAATTAAATGTATGTTTCATACTTCTGCTTTGTTGATAATCAGAAAGTTTAAGGTTGAGATTGATAGTTAAACAGAGAAATCATGATATTATTTCTTGATAAGGATTATGATAAAGTTCATGACTTTGTTTCAACCAATGTGTGACTATACTCTTTGAAGTCCTGTTTTTTTTAGTTATACTTTTAAAATATGATTACCGGATGCATCATACTTTGCTTATAGATGGTTTATGTTACAAAGTTTCAGTCTGTCATATATGTCCATGACCTCATTTCATGGTTCAGTGACCACTTGAAAAATGTGAAGTTTATTTTTTGTTACGTTAATTTCTTTTTTATCTTGATAAATAAGATAACTTTCTTTAGTAGTTTTTTGTTACGTTAATTTCTTTTTATCTTGATAAATAAGATAACTTTCTTTAGTAGGTGTGTACTTTGCAAGGTTCTCATTTCACAGGTAATTGCTTAGTGTTAATTGTTGGTGATTTGTTCTTTTGTCTCTAGCAATAGTTCATATATATGTTGTCTGGTAAGATTGTGAGGTGTATATGTCTATTTTGAAGGTATGATCTGACCTTGAACTCATTTTCATGGTTCATTGGTTACTGTTACTATAAGAAAATATGTGGTATGATTACGAATGAGACAACTCTCCACAAGAAGTCCAAATGACACAGAACAGTCTCCAACAATGAGCAAAGCCCATACCGCATAGTCAGCTGTATAAGGCCCAGAAACGACAATATAAAACAATTCAAACAAGAATACTATTATTTTTGAACAAAAAATGCATAGAAAAACAAATATGAATCACAGAAAAAAACTCAACAACCACTGAATTACAGGCTCCTGACTTGGGACAGGCAAATTTATACAGTGGCAGGATTAAACATGCAAGTGGGATTCCAACTCTCCCCTAACCTGGGACAGTGGTATAAAAGTAGAGCATAAGAATCAATTTTCAAAATCATTTGAAAAAGCTTTACTCATCAGATGAACAAAAATAGAACGGTACATGGCCAGGTACTTGTACATCCAAACAACAAGACAATAGGTACAGATCTGAGAAAACTTGCAGATAACCAGACAGATAGTTTAAAGCCACAAACAACTAATAAAAAAATCATGCACCGGTGCTAAGTTTGTTTCTTATATACTATGAGCATCTTTATTAAATGCATGCATATTGGCTGTAAGCTGTGCATGTCTGTCTAGCATGATTTATCTGACCGTGACCTCATTTTCATGGTTCTTGGTCAATGTTCAGTTTTCTTGGTTCAGTCTATAATAAGTAGTAACTATATTTGGTGCATTAAATGATTGTAAGGTGTACATGTATTTCTTGTATAGTTCATCTGACCTGGGTATCCATTGTCTTAGATCATGTTGAGTTTACGCAATACTTGTAGTAGAGATTTATATTTAGGACTATCAACCTAATATTAATGACAAGTAAAGAAGACAACAGTTTTCAGTGTGTGAACTCTGGTTAACTTATCATAGACAAGTGTATTCAGTATGAGAGATGCAAGAGATACAAAAAGGACATACAAATTTGAAAATAAACTGAAAAATGCCATGGATCAATGACAAAAAGACAAACCTGAGTAAAAAAAACACATAGAAAACTACAGACTGAGCAATAGAACCCCAATAAAACTGAGGCTGATATCGTTATTGTTATTGTTATTGTTTGCTCTTTTATTTAAGCATTAATTATCATTGGGTTATTATTTTGATCTGTTTTAAATTGTGTTGTGCCATGGCCTTTTATATCTGATTATAATATCAGGAAAAAAACTCATTGTTGAAGGTTATGTTTCAGCTATGTCCCTCTGTATCAAATAATAGTTGTCTGATTGGCAATAGTACCACAAGATAATTTTTTTACAATGACCTGTACAAAAAAGTATGTTGTACTTCCATATAATTTTGGTATATTTATTAAATGGATGTAGTCTGGATATATATATTTGGAATAAACATATGTGTGTGTTCAGTATAAAAAAATGAACTTGTGAGAACTAATGTTTTATTCATAAAATTTTGCTCATGTCATGCATGTTCAGAGAAGATGAGAATATATATAAATTAAACTATGAACATCAACAAACAGTCAGATAACATGAGAATATTCAAATAAAACTATGAAAATCAACATACATATATATATATTAATATTACTAAATTGTATACAGCACATAAATCAATTCACTGCAATACCTCTTGAAACACACATTCACACATATGTAAAAACAAAAAAAAAAAAAAAAAAACTGTCTCAAATCATATTAAATATTAAATTCTATGTCTATCCATTTCCTTTGCAAGACGGTTACAAATAAATTTAATACAACAAATATATTTAAATATACTGAACACAAAATTCAGTTTTTTACTTTTTTACACACCACTTGCAAAGCACATTCACACGTTAAAATTTAAATTAGTATTTGCAACAACAAAAACATATTATAATTGTTAAATAACTGTATAAATGTAGCAAACCATCTTAAAGTTTCTTACTAATATCAAAAAACTCTTAAATGTTAATCTAGTTCCACTGCAAGGAGGTCCACAAAAAAATCAAAACAAGCTTTTGGAGACAATTTAAATTATTAGTGCTTTTAACATAGAGTTTTAGATGTTGAGATCAGTGAGGTCAAAGGATTTCCTCAAATGCTGGTGAAAGTTCCAATTTGCTTTGTCGATTGCTCTCACAACAACTGACCAGTTCTTCTCAGCAAGTGATGGTAGCGATGGGTAATGGGTCTGACAGGCTAAGCGAATAGCATTTATCTTCTCACTTGATATCTGTCCCTTTATAGAAGCTTTCCCTTGAAATACTTTCCCTTTTACATTTTTGTTCAATACATCGTCTACAGAGCAAATATTCCTGAAGAGGTTGACAGCAAATCGTCTACTAGAATCACCTGCTGATATTTTGGCGTCTTGCAGATGGTTGTCAGGAATGGTGATATAGTAGGTGCTGGTTGAAATAAGTGCAAATTGGTTTTCACACAAGAAGGTTTGTTTTGTAAAATTGTTGTCAAACTCAAAGATAAGAACTGTGGGTCAATCACTGGTGTTCTAATGTTGAGAGCAATTGGAGAAATAGGTTCTTTATCTGGAATGTTGCTCTGGCAGTTCAGTTCAGCTAAGATGTCTCTGGCTGATGAGGTTGACAAAATATTGCTACTTGTAGCTGATGGCAATGATGGTTTTGGATTTCTTACTTTAGTGATAGTTGATGGCAGAGTTGAACTTGATATTTCTGTTGTATATCTGGGTAATGGCTCTGGAATGCAGCTCTCAATTGAAGATTGTAATGAAGTAATAACTGGATCTGTCTCTGTTGATGTTGGAGCAGCACTGAATGATTGAGGATGGATGGAATCTGTGTTACTTGTCATAACATCAACGACCGAAATTTGTACCGGATTAAGAGACTGCATTGATATCAAAACTTTTAGAACTTCGTTCATTGTCTTCTCAATTCTGTCAAGGCAACTGCAGTGGTGTTCCATTTGGCAGGATGGGGTTGTATTGATGTTGTCCTTCATAATGCTCTGTAGAAGACGTGCTGATTCTGGGCTTGCAATAATATGCTGAACATTGCTGTTAGATAGAATATCAGTTGGATCATCTGTGAAACTGGTTCCTTGTCTTGCTGATGAAAGGGATGATTGAGTAGTAGTGTTCTCTAATTCTAACATTGGTACAAGTGGTTCTGCTACAAATATCTGCTGAGTAGAGAATGTTGGTGACTGTATAGATTCTGGAGTATGGAATGTAGTTGACTGGCTGAGAAATGTAGACTTTATGTCAGATATTGGGTCGATCAGTGATTTTGGAATATCAGGCTGAATAAATGGCTTGCTATACATTGCTGAATGAGTAGAATCATAATAACAAGGTGTTGATGACTGAAAAGATGACTGAGATACTGCTTGAACTGATGTATCAACTGGGTATAACCCCTTGACACAATACATTAAAACTGATTTTTGACTGGTCAAGTTTGTACTGTTTATGTAGGAAGGCAGTATTTGATCATACTAGAAGCTTTTTCACTGTTAAACTTAAAATTGTCCATCTAAGAAAAAAGAGGCCCACTTGAGGCTAAATTTAGATAGAATTTATACTCTCCTGTGTAAAAAAATGCTCACATGGTTGGAAATTCATGCAGCAAATGTTTCAATAGTGCTTCATTTTGTAGTTTCAATCTTTTATTTTATCAGGCATATATATCTTTCATTTTGTACTGTTTGACAGGACTTTTGTTGGAAATAAATAATTCCAAGGGACATAATTCAGCTTTTTTATAGTTTAATACAGGCAACAAAGGTAACTTTACCATGTTTACAGATGAGTTGTTTGCATATTTAATGTTTTTGGACAAGATGTTACTAAGTTGTAAAACTTATCTCTGATCCTTTTAAACAATAAAATAAATTAAAACTAAACTTATTAATATTCAATGTTCTAAGTGTCTAATATCTTTGTTTTTATCATCTAAAGATAGAATAATGGATTTTATAGCAAGCTCTAAAATTTTGAACCACACTATGGCATATATACTAACAATGACTTACATGACTGAAGCATGGAATGGTGATTAGTTATGAAAAATCTTGAATTTGTGCTGATGTTGTAAATTTTGGATAAAATGAATAAATATTGAATGGCAAGGTAGTTTTTATTTGATTAGACAATGTAAGATGGAACTGTTAATTATTCTTATTAAAGATAAGATATATATAATTGGAGACAGGTTGTTTACTAAGCCTTTATGAAATTAGTAGAGCAAGAGGTTAATCAGCATTTTGGGTTTCTTTAAGTAATGGGGACATAGTCCGACATACATGTGATTTATTATAGTCATGGTTTTCACAAAAAACCAATATTGCATAGGTGGTGTAATAAAAATTATTTATAGCTTTGTGTCACAGTATATATATGGAAAACAGTAGTACATTTTATTACAAATTCCCAGCATTAGGTTGGCCCTTTTGTGTAGCCAAGACAGGTGCTTAGGAAGTCGATCTAGGAGCGCTGTGATTGGATGTTAGGGTACAATATATTTTTTTCATTTATCTATGAATAACTGTAAGTTGTAACTAGAAAAAATGACTAGTGTGTATATTAACAATATAAATTTTGAAACCTATTGAAATATATTCTTAGACTTAGAGAATAATTCGAAAAGACTTCTAAAATTTCACAATTTTCATGTAAAATGACGTAGGGCATGGATAACATAAACATGTTCCATTGGAAGTTGGTCATGATTTTGCATGTGATTTGGCTTCAATTTTTAAACAGAATAATATAGTGTAACACCACACATAACTGTTTTATACGAGTTTTATTATAAAAAGTGGTATATTTAGAAAATATTAGTACATGTTTTGTCGCCTATGGCAGAATAAATGGTACCATTTTCCCTATAATAACACCCTTACCACACCATCAAGAGGGAAATTTTCTATCAAGGCAGATATTAACCTTGTCCGACTATTCGGGTCTTGGACTAACATGACTAATGGGGTGTCATAATATCAGGGAGACCCCATTTGATAGAGCAATTATTCGGTACAAGAGGTTGGGAACAAACCCCCTTTAAGGTGATTATACCTGTAGAGAGGGATAATCCTTCTTTAGAGGGATACAATTATCCCTCTATAGAAGGGTATTTTGTTTGCACTGTATTTAATCAAATTAGGGTAGAATGGCATTTTCTAGTTATATTTGGGTATAATCTCTATCATTATATGCATCACAATACATAAATGCACTTTACTAAAAATTGGGATAACAAGTTTTCTGCTGAAGTGACAAAACTTGCAATCTATTGTATACCTGTCTAAACACCTGATCAACAAAAAAGGAATAGTTGACCTTTAAATTTTATGTTGAATCCAACAATAGAAATTCTGTTCAGTGAGGCATGATAAGGCATTACGTGACTTTGAATTTACCTGATCATCACAGCTTTCGATCAGGGTGAACAATAGATTTCATATTAAGTCAGATCAAACTGGGCATGTGTATATTAAATAAAATACATCAATTGGTGCATCAACTGTTCTAGGTTACCATGGTTACTGCCATAATAAGTAGAGAATGCCATTCTGCCCTATATTGATTTGTATCCAGTCAAAACAAAAATACCACTCTATAGGATAATTTTACCCCTCTATAGAAGGATTATCCCTCTATACAGGTATAATCACCATATAGAGGGTTTATTCCCAACCTGTACAAAGTCCAAATAATTGACACTCATACCACATCTTATATCTATGTGTAGGGTTCTTTTGATAAGGCTTTCAAACACCAACTTAAACGTGTATGAATGATATTAAGTTTTCTATCCCCACAACTAAAATAGGAAGGTGGTTGTATCAATTTGGACTTCATCTTTCGTTTAAAAATATTTATATATTTTTTGGCGTACGTATGTCGGAGGGAAGGCTATTCCATTCAATAGTAGTGGATGGGAAACAGATTTTCTAGTTATGTCTAGTCTATAACCGGGTACTACATGATTATTACTGTTTCGCAAATCGTAGTTAAATACTTGACCAACAAGCGGGGGCATTAAACCACAGAGATAATCAGGGGCAGTCCTATTATGTAAAGAATATAACATATTGAGATTCTGGATTTTCTTTTGTCCACAAGCAATTGCCAGCCAGTTTAAAAAAAATACAGCTTCCCGACTAGCAAACACGGGCAACCCAGTTACTATAACCTCCCTGCTTCTAACTGAACATGTTCTAAATTGTCGGCTTCTGGTTGAGTACAAGGACTTATATAGATCTATATACCATATGGTCCCTGTTGAGTACAACCATCCCAGAACTCACATGCATATTCCATAACGGGTCTTATAAAGTTAAATATATACGAGCAAGATAATTTCTATTCAATACATTTTTCAATTTTTTAAAAACATTTAATCTTGTGCTTGCACACTTTGAAATATTTTCTATAAGTGTATGCATTTTACCATTGGAATGAAAAGTAATCCCTAGGTGTTTATGACAGGAGACAAATTGTATTAATCGGTTTTGAAATTCTATTTCAATATCATCTCGGGAAGTATGGCAGGAGAATACTAGTATCATAGCCTTTGTCTTATTAGGGTAAACATTAATAAGCCAAGCTTTATACCATAGTGAAACTTGTTCTAAATCGGTGATTAAGACAAACTCTATAGTGTAAGACAATAGACTACAAAATACTTGGTTTTGCTATTTACTATCTATTCCAAGTTTACTATCCATATATATATTACTAAAGAGAGTGAATTAAAAGAAAACGAAAGAATAACGGATATTGAAAAAAAGGGGGAGGGTAAAACAATTCTCCTATCCCAAAGTTCCGATGATAGTAAGAACCTTCTTACTATACAAATCCTAGATTCATGACAGTGATATATGCATTCTAAACTGTATACAGAAATCAGAGTTATCCAAGATATTGACTTCTAAATTAACTTTATGTTACCCCAGCTCCCGGGGGGGGGGGGGGGGGGGGGCACTTCAAACTTTTTTGGGTAGGGGTGAGCAGCTGAGACATCAAGTACCCCACCCTTTTCATATATTTTGTTTATCAAAAATATATACCTTATCATATATTAATGAAGAAAAAATAGACCTATAGATATATTTGGATATTTTTATCTTCTGATACATTAGAGTTTACAAAAAATTTGAGGTCCCGCTCATTTTACGTATTTGTTTAGAAGCAACGCAGTCGCAATAATCACACATTGCTTTACCAATAAATTCTTCACTCTTCTTTTTGCCAGTGCTATTTGCCCCTTTTATAACTTTAATTATGAAGAAATTTCAATTTGAAAAGACAATAGATAATGTTTTATCAGATAATTGTAGTAACACTTCAGATAGTATCACTTCTACTGAGTTTACATTAATTAGAAACTGATTTGTCGTTCCCTCTTGAAGGACGCTGGCACTATGCTATGGAATTTCTTCTAATGTTTCATGCATGTAAACCTTTCAATGTTAATGAGGTGGAAATGTCAAAATGATTGGATTTATTGCTCTTATATCTAACCTCAGTGGAAATACCACATTGAATAAATAGAGTTTAATTGGTTTGACAAATATCTGATGCATTTACGACTGCGGTTTAACCGCATTGAAAATAAACAGGAACATTTGATTAGTTTCAGATACTTATAATATATATCCAGCAAGTGATAATATCAACCTATTGATATATTTAATCTGAATTTCTCACCCTTTTCATATATCATGAAGCATGAAATAGTGACCTATTCCAGCGGCTCATCCCTACCAGTCATTACATAGGAAGTGCCCCCCCCCCCCCCCCCCCCCCCGAGCCCCAGCTACTGACTCCATTGTGACATTATATATTGTGTAATGTTGGTGTTAAATGAGATATGTGTTTAAATTCTTCGTCGAATAACTGAAATCGGTGTGTCGATATCTACTGGTCCTCCACATGCCCCGGGCAAATCAAGCAGCGATAATCGGGCATATCTTTGCTTCTGACCGAGAAGACTGACTTCAAAAGGACTGATTTGATGAATATTTAACTGTTAATAACCTTCATCAGATCCCGAGTCTTGCATGAAGATGGAAACTGATAGCTATAGACTAAGGGACGACATCAAAAGTTCAATGAAGGATAAAAACAAAACTTAATTCATATAGTTTTTTCACCGACTCCCCTACCTCCCCCCTTCTAAACTTAATTTGTGAAAAATTGATTGACCAATAACGATATATGTAAAAATCGATGTCAATTTATACAAAACTTGCAGCAATTTGAATTAAGTTTTTTTATCCTTCATTGCTTTTTTGATGTCGTCCCTAAAGTACTGGTACATTGTATTAACGACTTTACTATGAGAAATATCATCATCTTCAGGATTTGAAATGATATTCTTGTAGACTTGTAGCCAGAATGGTATATACATAAGGAGACTGGTGAACGTGTAGAACATGAAGGCAAACTGTTAGAAACGTAACCTGGCGGGAAAACATGTAGATAGACTTGTAGACACGGAGACAGACTGACGGACACATAGAGACCGGTGAAAACGTATAGACTTGTGGACACATAGTCAGACTGTTAAGAATCATATGGACAAAGAAACTAGGGGTCTATAAGAGAGACTTGTTAAAGTAAAAACAGACCAGTAAATGATTGAAAAACTGATGAACATGTAAACAGACTTGTGCAAATGTAAAATGACAAAAAATATTTGTCAGCCTAAAAATCTGATTCCGTAACTCTATTGTGTTTAATTTTCAGACTTATATGAATATGGAATCTATATTTTTTGGAGATGCATTATGTTGTGGGGCAAGCTAGGATAACAGTTATCAAAGCCCTCCTTTTTTCAAATAATTTGCCAGAAGAAGGATTGCATAGGGGAATTATTCATTCCATTTGCACAACATAAACAACGCATACCCCTTTCTATTTATCTTCATTTTGTCGTAATATGAATGTTCTATGATGTTTTGATTTTAGTATAAATGGACACTTGTTTACTTGGTTGTGCTATGATGGATTTAGTAATACCATATTTTGTTTTCAGTATAAGAAATAAAATGATAATAATGGATTATGTAAGGTTCTCTCATTAAAATATTCAACATAATAATTCTTTATTTGCAAAACAAACAAAGACAATTTTGATTACGGCAAATACAAAACAAACATAATGAAAACTTGTAAACTTGGATTAAGTGTATTATTTCCAAAATCAATTCAACATCATGCATGTTAGCTCATCGGGTCATCTTTGACTTTACCAATTATTATACACCACATTTTACACTAGTTTAACAAATAATTCATACTTTTTAGAAGCGTTGCCAATGTGCACAACATGTGGTTTATTCATTATAAACGTTGTAGGTCACTGGGTCATTATCTACACAGAAAATTAAATAATATATAAATTTGTCTTTGGAATGCAAGTCTATATACTATACTGAGTCAAATAAGTTCAGCAGCGCATATTTTAATCAAACATTTCAACAAATAAACAACACCTATTGTCTGTGTGTGTGTTAGAAATATACAAGTGATCTAATTATTATACAGGAAAGAAAGTGAACCATATTTTGTGATTTTCTTTACTTGAAAATGGAAAAACTTGACAGAAATTAAGATAAATATGACTTAAATGTATCCGTTGCTTAACTTTTTTGTTAAGCAGTATATTTAGAATTTGTTAATAGTATACTAGTATAATGCGACGTAGGTAAAGATTTTTCTTTGAAAAATATCATCATTTTTAATTTTGATGAAAACACTTTTTGTGGTCATGAAGATAGCGTTGAAACTTTGATTAAAAAATGTTTGCGCTTTGCCCTTTTTGAAGTTAAATGGTCAGTTTCATTTTACCTTATTAACACTTTTTTTACTTCAGCATCACTGATGAGTCTTTTGTAGACGACATAACGGTCTGTCGTAAATGTAAAATTTCAATCCTGGTATTTATGAAGAGTTTATTTGCCCCATTTGCAAATATAACAAGTTAACAACTATATATATTATCTTTCTATTAAATATACCAACGGAGCTATACATGTACACTAGCTGTTGGCGCTTTTAATCTTGGTGTTATTTAACATTTGCAGCCATTTAAAATAAATTGTAAAAATGATTCTTAAAAGTTTCGTTTTTAGAATGAATGGCAATATATATATATATATATATATAACAAGTCTAAAAGAATACAACATCACCAAAAACACAATAAAACGAACAATATGTTAGATATTTCGGATAACAGATATCCTTCTTCGGTAATTGCACGATGAAAAATGAATCATGTCAATTCAAATTAAGACTCTATCAAAATCTTGATTTATACAATTTAAGCGAACGCTGGAACAATTTTCAAATTTTCAAACACACCGCAAAGACTACAAAAATATGCCAAAAATAAAAAAAAGTTATTAACGATGTGAACTGGCACAACTCTAAATTCCCAAAGGTGTTGGCAGTTGAGATGTTAAACAACTGCGTGGAAATACAGTCCCAATAAACAGTCCTGACCGATCTAAACTGGTATGATATTTAAAATATGACAACGGTAGGGCAGTTGCATCAGAGACTGCGTATTTAAACATCTAAAAAATATAGTAATTTGATGATAAGAAAATTGAGTAATAAATGTTTACTAAGGTTAAGTAATAGAACGTGGCTGCGTACTTACACATCCTTGCCAACTGTAATCAAAACTTATATAATTCAAAAATTCCTGAAAGTGTAAGGGTCCAGTACGGAAGCCGTAGTAACTGGCCACAAGTGATGACAGGAAATTAGTGATGGTAGGAAAAATGAGTAACTCTTCTATGTTTTTTCATTAATGCCCTCTGGGGAAACTGTCCTCAGCTTTCTTATCCAAAAACTTTCCCGAGCAAGTCTGTCGGCCTCTGACCAATCCTCGTTGTGATCTATGATAGTGATGGTAAGTTTTTTAAGATCAGCTTGGGCATGCCCATGTGATCTTAAATGACGACTAACGGGGAGGTCGGGCTTGCATGTATAGTCGCTACGATGACCATTCATGCGTTTGTTGAATGGCTGTTCTGTCTCGCCAACATACTGCATGCCACATCGACACTGAAGAATGTATACAACATTCTGGGTTTTGCAAGTTACATTACAAAATATTGTGTACACAGACCCAGTGGAGTGGCAAGTAAATGTTTGAGTATTCACTATTTGTTGGCAAGTCAGACATCGTTTGTTACCACACGACTTGCACCATCCTGTAGTTGAACAGCTTTTATTAGAGGAGACGGCAGCTTTTACAAATAAGTCTTTTAGACTTGCTGGTCTTCGAAAAGCTAAGACAGGAGGATCGGAAAAGATTTTGGATAATTTTGGGTGATTGGCAATACTTTGCCAATTGGCACGGATCAAACGTGAAAGGTTTGAAAAAGCGGGATTGTATGTTAACACAAATGGAACTATATATATATATATACAACTCGTCTAAACATCAACCCAACAATGTTAGATCTGTAAATTTGCTTTCGCAAACTTTTGGTTCTTCCCTCGCCGGGATTCGAACCCATGCTACTGTGATATGTTGACACCAAATCGCCTGCACTACAGCCGTCCCGCTAGACCACACGACCACCTTGGCTCTAAAAAAAAGAGGTTTCGCTGGCTATGTGTTACCTTTCCACGTCAGTGTTACTCTAGCGGCGTACTACAGTACATGATATATAAGGCATGAAGATGTTATTGTTACAGATCAGCTAAATTATCTATAGTAAAGGATCCTACAAATTAATGTAAGATACAGTCACAGAAAATAATTATATTCATAAGTACGTCTAAGTCAGTGACATAAATATTTTAATACAAAAGGGTATACATGGCACTCACACCACATCTTCCTATATCTAAGTACATATATTCTGGTCTGGTGTGTACAATGAATGAAAAGGAAACGGTTCGTGAAGTCTCAGCGGCTTTCCCAAACATAAAAAAAAAGAACTGAAGTGTTTCAAATCGTTGATTGACGATTCAGGTATTTTGAATTTTAAACGGAAGAGTTAGTTTTGACAATTAGTCAGTTAAAAACTTAGAATAGAATATCGAATAAGACAAACAGTGGCGAATCCAGAACTTTTCAGGTAGGGGGAGGGGGGGGGGGGGGGGGTGACTAACCTAAAGTTGGGGATCTCTCCAGTCATGCTTCAGTGATTCCCTCTATAGACTATATAATCAATAAAAAGAAATCCCACGAAAGGGGAACCACTCCTACCCCCCCCCCCCCCCACACACACACTGGATTCGCCTATGACAAAGTCAACTATAATCAGCGCCGGGTAAAAACTAAGACGAAAATAAAATAGGAAAACGAGAGTAACTTATCATGATTCCAGTTCTGCTGAAATCTGGAATTCATAATTGAGAATGGAAGTGGGGAATATGTAAAAGAGACAACGAGGCAATAACCAAAGGCATCTAAGGGGTCTTCAACACGACGAGAATTCCACGCAAAATACGGAAATAACAGAAAATGTTGTATAATTGCCGATCTGACACATGTATTGTAACTATCCATGCTCCCGTCGAATCAATCGGAAAGCTCTAAGTACAACCTTCGACAATAAACCAACACATGCGAAGTGTGCTAATATATACGTAATAATTTATAAAATGTACCGATGTGACAAAATGTGAAACAATAGCATAGTGTATGTGAAAACGAGAACAAAAAAACTCAAGTGGAATTGGTTAATGGCTATCGCAGTTTTTCGGTGACCATTCCTTCCCCCCATGAAATCGAGGAGTGCTTCGCGTTTGACATTATGTCTGACGCTCGAATCCGTCTGATGACAATTTCATGCATTTTAAGATGTTGTACTTATATATATTATTTTTTATTTTTATTTTAAATTGACAAAATTCGTTCTTATTTTGTACAGCTATACCACTATCCCAGGTTAGGGCGAGGGTTGAGATCCCGCTAACATGTTTAATCCCGAAACATTATGTATGTATGTGCCTGTCCCAAGTCAGGGGTCTGAAATTCAGTGGTTGTCGTTTGTTCATGTGTTACATATTTTTTTCGTTCATTTTTGAACACAAATTAAGCCGTTAGTTTTCTCGTTTGAATTGTTTTACATTGTCAGATAGGGACCTTTTATAGCTAATTATGCTCATTGTTAAAGGCCGTACGGTGACCCATAGTTGTTAATTTCTGTATCATTTTTGTCTTTTGTGGAGAGTTGTTTCATTGGCAACCATACCACATCTTTTTTTTTATAATCCTGCTCGGAAGCCAACTTTCACTCCCCTCCCCCCGTGAGTATGTTACAACAGTTATATACATGTTATGATTGACAATTCATAACTTCTGTACTACAGAAGAGATTGATAATGATCAAAATGAACCTGTAATTTACAAGTACACAAACAGCGCAATGATGCACAAATTCGGCGAAAATGTAATAAAAAAAATCGGTGCAAAAGAAATGCAGATCTGATCGATGCAAATGATCAGTAATCACTGATAGCGTTTAATTGGAATTTGCAATTTGCATACATCAGTTTATTCAAAATAAAGATAATTTTTCTTCTGATACACCCCCCCCCCCTTTTTTTCTCGTTTATATGTTGTATCGAAAAGAAGGGATCTGATTCGGAATATACATCTATTTTTTTATCTCTGATCATGTTTCATTGAATGCAGCTGTGTACCTAGTTGTATGTGGTTGATATAAATGAGTTTTTACATGTTAATTTGAAGTTATGTAGTTACTGTCATCTGATAAGTTGCCTTATCAGTTTGTTCAGACTGGAGCGTTGTTAATGTACACAACTTGTGTTTTTAAATTATAAAATTTCTATAGCAAGGTCAACATTTAAAAATTGAATGATTAACTTTGGAAGATGAAAGTTTAGTCGTATTAAGAATAGCCTGCTACAATAAAGACGCTCGAAAAGCATATTTAACTGTAGTTTTTGGGAGAGGAGTCGTCAAAATTATAAAAGAGGATCAGAGGCGGATTTAGAAGGGGGACCAGGGGGCCCCCGGGTTTCTGGGAAAAAATTGGTTGATTATCACTGTAGCATGACCAGGGCGGACCCTTCTTAGGCAGTCAGTGGGCCCCACTTATAACATTTCTTGATCCGCTAGTTAAATTCCCTATTCTTAAAATGGAACTTATTAATCCATTAATCCCTATGGGGAAAGGCTATGTATAGGAATAGCTTGAATAAGTCTTTCAAGCTTCATTAATATATGAAAAGGGTGGGAAATTTAAAACGGTCAGGGTTATTTCTAATTAAGTGTCTGATGCTAGTATTTATTGTGTTGCGGTTAAAACCACATTTGTAAATGTGTCAGATGTTTCCGGCATTATTATGAAATTTGCACCCATTTGACATCTAAAATAGACTGTAGGAATTTGCAATTGTCGATAAGCTTTGTTTTAAGCTAAACAATCATTTATTTTATATTTTATATTTATACATTTTCAGCAAAATATTATAAAATCAAGTGAGAAAAAAAAAAAAAAAAAAAAAAAAAAAAGTGGGGTTTGCCACATCTCTGGAGTAGCAACTCTCAAATACTTTTTTATTTAACAAATAATACCTGTATGACTATTTCAATAGTTTATTTTACAATGTTATGTAAAATACTGTATGTTGTATCAATCATATATGTTATGTGTATATGCCCCCCTGGGGACCTAATTTGGAAAATAAAATTTATCTTATCTTATCTTATCTTATCTTTAAGAGGTGTCTTTAAGAGGGAGTGGTAATGTAGCGCATATCAGATCATTAAATAGGTGTAGGTCTTCATTTTGTTATTTAAATATCTGGAAATATAAATGGGTATAAATCATGTTTAAAAAAGAATATTTGAAAAGGGACAGGTCATAGGCGGATCCGTTTGGGGGGGGGGGGGGGTCTTGGGATTCCTTGAAAATAAATAAATTGGAATTTTCTTTCAAATGACAACAGGCAGATCGACAGAATTTGATCGAAACTGTACTTGTATTTTTTGTCTATCTGATGAGTTAAGCCTTTTTCAACTGAATTTTATAGTTCGTTCTTATGTTGTACTTTATACCACTGTCCCAGGTTAGGGGGAGGGTTGGGATCCCGCTAACATGTTTAACCCCGCCTTATTATTTATGTATGTGCCTGACCCAAGTCAGGAGCCTGTAATTCAGTGGTTGTCGTTTGTTTATGTGTTACATATTTGTTTTCGTTCATTTTTTTTTACATAAATAAGGCCGTTAGTTTTCTCATTTGAATTGCTTTACATTGTCTTATCGGGGCCTATTATAGCTGACTATGCGGTATGGGCATTGTTGAAGGCCGTGCGGTGACCTATAGTTGTTAATGTTTGTGTCATTTGGTCTTTTGTGGATAGTGTCTCATTGGCAATCATACCACATCTTCTTTTTTACATGTATCTATACACATGCATGTTGCTGTACGGCTTCGTTATCGATCCGTAGCATACCATAACATAACATCTTAGGTATATGCATAATTGTGTAAATCATGTTTGCATTTTAATAGCCCGTCTTGGTATTATGTTTTGCAAAAAACATTATCATTATAAATATTTCTTTTACCTTTTTGGTTAATTCAAACTACTAAATTTGGGTTTCTTGGGTCGCTAATTTGGGCTTACATTTTATTTAAAAATTGTCAATTTGACTGCCAAAAAAGTTCTAAACATATAGTCCAGGCAGGTTTCACATAAAAGAGAGCCCATCATCGAGTTTTTGTCGATATGAAAGTCAAGCATCGAGTAAGAAAAGAGAAGTTAAATGTTTAAGTATCGAGTTAGCAAAGTAAGGTTCACATTGTCGATCAGACTCAATCATCACAGATCGATTAAGCAACCAGAAGACGGATTTGACTCGTTTAACGAAAATGTTTGGATGTCTATCTTGCTTGGCACTGATTCAACTTTCGATGCGATAACTTTTGAAAGTCAATAAAATTCGAATAGGGATCAAGAAGAAGAATCCATGCGCTAGATATTCGTCGGGAAATGTTAATATATATATAGAGAGATCAAGATAGGTCATCATACAAATATTTTAGGTAAACGGACAGAAAGTCACAGAACAAAAATCTAGACTCAATCGTTTCGTGTTCAGTAATTGTCCGGACTCAGAAGAGTGAATTATTGCCGAATTTCGTATTAATTACGGGACTGCTTCGGAACGGGTTCGTCAAAGACGGTTCGTATTCGGGATGCAATCTTGACTCAATTCGCAAAAAAAACCCACCAATGACAAATTTATCCAGATCATGCTCGTTCCACAGGACACCGTCCAGAAAACACAAAACATTGTTCCGATTTTGATCCGATACTGTAACTGTTACAGCAGAATCTGTCACGACATAATCACGATTGAAATCCTACTAGACAAAATCGAGTTTGCCCAATTGCTACTAAAAGTCACCTCACTTGGACCTCTTTAAGCCGTAGGAATATGTTACGAATGCATACTACAGCGATCGGGCAATAATAGGACATTAAAGGACATTGCGGATAGTAGGCCGACTTTTTTTACCTTTCGTGTCCTAACGGTGTCTGGTCTCAAACGGGAGCAATGTTCAGCTGTGTGAATCCCGCATTATGGGCAACACAAAATTACCAGGAGTCCAGTTGTGTCCGTGTATATGTCCGGCCACCCAGTTTAAAAGCCCTCTCATATGAATAATTCTTTCCAAATGTTTATCAAACTTACATGTATATCAGAGATACATCATCAACAAAGGTTCGTACGAGGATGTCGGTGCCATATAGTTTTGCCCTTGTCCGTAATTCCGTAATTCCGTAATTCCGCAACAAACCATTTAACGGATTTTTTTTTCTAAACGTCTTCAGACATTTGACTGCTTTTTGTATAGATGTGAGTAAACCATGATGAGTTACAGATCGAGTTTAAGTTTGGTTCCGCTCTACTAATTGTTACCGAAATTACGGTCTTTGGACTTCGATATTTGTTGAAAAGCACAATTATACATACCTTTTTTGTAGTGTTGTCAACGGTTAACCGGTTAATCGGTCGATCGACCGAATACCAAAAACAAAAGCTTAACCGGTTAACCGGACTTTTTTCGATTTCGATGGATTTAATATAAATTTGTGTTGAAAATTAAATCAGTAATTAGTTATGTTTTATTTAAAAATTGTCGTCGTGGTAATTAGTTTGACAGATCAATAATTGTCCAGTATATTTATTGATTGATATTGTTAATCCTAAAAACATACAATTAATTAGAGTTCGGGGCAGGATCTTTCAGAAACATAATTAGTAAACGTGTTTGTGTAACAGTAACTTTAAATCAGTAATGAGATTTTATTTTACCATTGTCTACCAATTACTTCATTATTTCGTTTTCGATCTAACATTGTGTAAACCTCACATTTAAATGTGCAACCTCCGTAGTGCAAGGGTTAGTCTTACTTTAAATTAAAACAATGGGAAATGTTAACCAATGTGAATGTACTCAATGTATACGTGAAAGTACGAATAACATGCTTAAAGAAAAAAGCAAACACAGTGAAGAAACAGATGGTACAGCATGTACAATGACCTATTGTTGTTAATTTCTGTGTCATGTTGGTCTCTTGTGAGAAATTGTCTCATTGGCAAGCATACCACATCTTCTTGTTTTATAATTAATCATTTCAAATTGAAACACACCCCATTATTTTCGATGACAACAAGAGAAATGAAAGAATAATCGGTTTCAGACAAATGATATATATTCAATTCTACGAGATTAAGATTTTTTTTTGTATTTTTTAATCTGAAGTTGGTAATAACGCCATAGACGATACAGTGTATTTGATTATCAAAAGTCAAACTTCGCAAGGAATCCTCACAGACAAGCCTTATAATGCTAAAGGAAAAACTTCAATTCTAAAAGCGTATTTACGACTTGGATGAAAGGTTGTCAAATTGACACTCATACCACATCTTATATCTATGTGTAGGGTTCTTTTGATAAGGCTTTCAAACACCAACTTAAATTACCGGTTAACCGGGTAATCGGTCGAACAATTATCCGAGTAACCGGTTAGGCAAAAGTGTACGATTTGACAACACTACTTTTTTGTAAACCCTTTCAGATATTGGGCTGATTTTTGGTATGCGAGCTCGAGTTACCCATGATGATCAAGAATAAGTTTTGTTCAATTCGGCTAATTTTTGCTTAGTTTAATTTCGGGCTTAGGAATTTGATAAATTTTTGAAAATCTCACTTATACCGACTTTTTTTCTAAATGCTTTCAATGCTTTATTGGGCTGATTCTTGGTATGTAAGTTAACCACAATGAGTTACAGATCCTGTTTAAATTGTTTTGCTCCGCTTATTTTTGCCAAAATGAAGGTTTTACAACTTTGGAAATTGTTAGAAATCAGTTATACAGACTTTTTTTCTATATGTCTCTAAATTTTGAGCTGATTTTTTTATATGTAGGACTACTATTATGTTTGTGTCTGTTCCAGACCATATGAGTATTTGGACCATACGCGTATGGTCATGACCATATGGGTATATACGCATATGGTCCAACCGTACGCTTATGGTCGGGGTAATTAACAATCTGTTGCAGGTTACTTTAAATACTTCTTAACTCTTCATATGGTATGACCGTTCTTTAAAAAGACGCTATCATATAGTTAATCTTATCTTCATATTATAGTATAAAGATATATTATTACAGAAACCCATCTACCTTCAAATTAGTTCAATTACTATCTGTAAGAAATATTAATTAATTAAATAATCTGGGTAAATATATGTACGAGGCAGAGAAAATTCGTAACACTTGATTTTTGTTTTGTACCTTTATTACAAATGTAAATGGTATGCCAAACTCCGCTATATATTAATGCTGTGAAATGTTTATGTAAACTGTATAATTTGTGTACTATGTATTTAATCCTATGAGCTGTATATTTGCTAACGGAATCAAGAATTATTATCAAGATTCAGATTCAATATTTTATTAAAGTCTCACTACTTGCAATACATAAATATCAATGTTGAAGTAAATGTCACCCCAAGCCTACATGCAAGAATGTAATTAGCGATGAAAACTTACTATGGCATAAATATTCTTTTTTACGTAGTATTTGAATTATAAAAAATAATACATTGTTTTTTAGATAAAGTTTTTGTATTATTGAAACTTTTATTGTGTGATTTACAAAAAAAAATACCTGTATGGTCCAAATTCTCCTATGGTCCGGCCCGTTAATAACCAAATGAGTATTATACTCATACGTACGGTCGGACCATACGCGTATGGTCGGACCATATGAGTATACGCATATGGTCATGACGGTCCAAATACTCATATGGTCCGGAACATGTCCACATGTGTCCATAATGTCCACATTGAAATTGCTGATTTTTCAACTTTTTGAGAAGGGGCCAATTGTGTCGCTTTGACACATCTAGTTTTTAAAATGTGTTAGGCTTCAGAAATAATAGTTTTATGGGAATGTTGCATTGTAAGCGCTCTTTTATACGCATGTACAAAAAAATGACAGATATTTATGAAGCATAAATCAAAGATTGATATGAGCAATGTCTAGGACTAGTTCGAAAATATAAGTGAATGAACCTCTCTGAATTTGTACCACAAGTTTCCATACCATACAAGAAAAGTTGTGATTGAATTTTGTGATAAAGGTTCAATGTTGGAATTAGGGCAAAAAAGAGGGAGTGGAAACAAGTTTTTTTCTGGTATCCGGACAATAACTTGTGTATACTGAGTGTATTGACTATAATTTTATGAAATAGTACTACAAATTTGCATACCACATTGGATTGACTCTGTTGGTTATTGCTTAAACCGTTTAATTAGGAGTTAGGAGAAAAAAAGGGGGATTTCATTAATGGTTTCCTTAAAATTGCTGAATTTATAAGTATATTGATATCTTTAACTTTAACCTAAATTTATAAAGTTACTTTACTAGAATGCATTCTCGAACCTACAACTGGGATATAAAGTGGATTGTTTGTCACCTGATCAAATAGGGACAAAAGTAGATAAGGTGCACACAGATATATACAGATTATGTGACGTCATTGGAAATATATTGGTAGATCTATAAGGTCGATATATATATATAAGTGCCTACATAATCAACCTAATTACTATGTTAGAGTAGATCTGATTCGTGACTTCCTCGGTTATAACTTCCTCCCCGCTGTATTTCTAACTTATATGACAACACCGCCTTGCATTGCGCATATACTAGTATACGGAGTATACATTTTTTTCAGATTTTTTTTCTATTCTTAAGGAATTTTGGGGGGAGAGGGGGAGGGGCAAAAATGGCTCTTTCTTTTTTAAACGTTTAACCTGTGAATTTCATATAAGGTAAGGAATCGGGCCATTGATTATTGGCTTCAGTAGACATCTGCAGTGGAGATAACTTCAAACCTTTCACCAAAACTGTCAGAAGCTGTCAGGAGAACTGTTCTAGGATATTATGTAGAACTGTCATCCTGACACCTTTTAGACAGTTCTATATCTAGCTAGAACAGTTCGAACCTATAATCACTGATTTAGATAGTTCTACCTAGAACTGCTCTTGACAGTTCTATCCTAGAACAGTTTTAAATAGTTCTACGACTAGAACAGTTCTACGATTAGAACTGATTTTGCTAGATTTGATTTAGTCAGTTCTGTCCATAGAACAATTTTAAGAACTCTTTGTCTTAAATATAAATAAGTCTAAAGAATAATATATTTAATTTAGACTGGTTTATATATGCATATATATATATATATATATAGGTTTGAACGTTTCAATCCTAAGACTGATCCAGATAATTCTACCTGCTAGAACTGATTTGGTCAGTTCTATCTAGAACTGTCCTAGGACAGATTATTTTTACAGTTCTATCGGGAGATTAGAAGTGATCTTCACTGATTTTTTTCAAATCAGGTCGTCATAATGCACATTTTTTTTTAAATGTTCATCGTTTTTTTAACTCATAGGAAATAAGAGAAAGAGGAAGGCACATGTAACCTGCCCAAAACGTAAGATTGTGTTTACGATTATTTTTTTTTAGATAAAATGAATAATACATCCAATTTGAGGTCCTTATTGCGGTCTGCTTTTAAGTCTTTTCGTTTTCTTTAAATAAACAAATAAATACAGAATTAGGAAAAAAATATATAATTCAAGTTTTGAACATGTTCAAGTTCAATATTACTACAGTCATTTTAAATATGAATTATCTTAATTTACCTGTCACAGTGTTTCTGAAAAACTAGTTCGCGCCAATGTAATCACAAAATGCGCACAAATAAAATGCGCCCGCGTAACTTCCACTTACGGAAAAGCGAATTATGTTGTACAAACGGGTAACATTATTTGCGAAAGAGTCAGTAGCAAATTACGACAACTTGAAGTTGGAAAAAAGAAAAAAACTGCTCTTACTTTTTCTTATTGGGCCCTTTTATACTAGTATGCGGCACTTTTTTTTAAGGATTACCCATCCATCCGTAAAACAGTGTTGAATATAAAAAAAAGAAGAAAAGGATTTTTTTTATAAAATGTTATCTTAATATTTACGCTTTTCAAATGTAATGGGAGATAACTTATTCTAAAAATAAATATTTTCCTCTGATACAGTTATGACTGATGACAAAATGAGTTACATCCCATTATAAATACTATTAAAAAAGTAATACGATCTTTAAGAAATATCTGACAAAGTGCACTGTATATTCGTTTGTATACATATGATTATAATAACTATTATCGAATGGAAGAAGAATGTCAAAATGCAAAATATATTTAGTCTATAATAAGGGAGATAACCAAAACTGCTTGTTTCTAAAAATATCTTCTATTTGTGTTTATGAACTTCGATAAATACATGTTGTTTAAACTATTTATTTCTTAGTTATTCCTTATAAAACAATAAAAACAAACGATGAAATTTAGCCATTATTTATAGAGCTCTTGTTATTTGTTCTGTTTTGTATTTTCTGTTATTGAGAAAGATAGAAAGATAACCAGAATGTCCATGGAAATCTAACGAAGACATATACATGGTTGACAATCTCTAAAGATTTGGGGATTTTCAAAATTTGAATAATTATTTACGTAAGTTGTTGATATTTTTGCAACGAAAGATTTTTTTTTCTTTTTGGACAATTATAATAAGCCCGATTGTAACTTTTGTCTTTTTTTTTTCTTACTAACTCTCCATTTTATTTTGTACAACATGTATTCATCTGACAGTATTGAAGCCTTAATTTGTTGACCCTTGAGAAAAAGAAGTAATCATTGAAATAAAACAAGATACTTAAACACGTTATGAAAACTGGCATTAAATTACAAATTTACCGAACGAAAGTTTATTAGTTTAAACTTGTTATTTACTCCAAATTAAATTTCGGTTAAATTGTCTTATATTAGTAGTTTGTTAAAAAATAAACGTATGTTTAAACGAAAACTTTAACGGTGATAAACTAGATTTAAACCTTTTAAATAACAAATTTAAACTGGTATTATTTTTCAAATAAATAACAAATTTAATAACCCATAAATCGAAATTAAACTTGCGAAAATAAGAAATTTAACAAAATTATGAAACTTTAATAAACTACTAAAATAATTCTTCATAAATCAGACCTTAAATTCATAACTAGAAATTTAATATATGAATAAATTTTGTAAACGTATCATTTCATGCAGTGTATGACGTTGGGCAATAAAGCTATTCAGTTTTCAAGGTCGCCTTCCTCCAACGTCATAGACATAGGAAGGCGTCCCAGAAAAAAAAATTATAGCCTTGCCAGACATTATAATTATTTAGACATCACTAGTAGAATATACAACATAAAGTGGGGCGCTCATATCCGCCGTTGACACAATTTCGCCGTTTTATGATTTTGAGGTGTAAAAACTTCAAAGGATGGTTGAAATGGAAGAAATATGCTGGTAAAATTATATTTTTGTAACAAATATATACATGATATATATGGTTATTTTTGAAAATGAGACAAAATTGCAGCTCTAACCGCAAAGGACCAAAAAAACGGACAACAATTTTCAGCCAATTTCCTGAATGAAAAAAAAATTTCTAAGAAGTAATTCTTAGTTATTTTCTTGACTGATTGCCCAAAGTTTCAGTTTTTTACACCTTTCAAATGTTTGCTATTAATCTATAATGAAATTTATTTGATAAATTTTGTTTAAAGCTGCAGTTTTTTGGTTTAAATAGATGCAAAAACGGCCAATATGTGTCCCCCCTTGACAAAAAATCAGGAAATTTCAAACACCCTTCAATCACACTTTTCCAATGATTTTTCTCAAAACAAACACGTTTTTAAGCTAGGAATAATTTGCATTTGAAGTTATCTTCATATAAAAATATCAGTATACTTCAAAAACATAAAGACTTAAACATAAACTGAAGAAAACATGGAAAGATATGGCTAAAATGAGCACCCCACTCTCATGACTCTAACATAAGGGTACCCAGATTGAACCGAGTACCCAAATTGCACCTATTTAGAAAAAATAGCAACGATAATCTTACAAGATTTCTTAGAGACTAAACAATTTGTATTTTTATTATTTAATACTATGCATGTCTTTCAACATAGGTAAACATATTTAGATAAACACAAAACGTTCACAGTATTTATCAACAGATGGACTGTTTACTGAAAAAGAAAAATGTTCGAAAACGTCATCATGCGACGTCATCAAAACGTCATCTTTCTAAAATTAGTAAATACAATATATTACGAGTATCCATTTCATAAAATATGAAGAGTAAGCATGGACCAATATCCAATTGTTCAAAATATTTGAAAAAAATAAACAAAAGCTCGGTTATTAGACTTTTAACGATGTGAATTTAGGCATAGATGCAATTTGGGTACTCCTCATTACAGAATCATGGATAGTTTTAAGGTTGATTCAAACCCATTTTTGTATGACTTAATATGAATTAAAAAATAAATTGGTGTAACTATACAATAAAGAAGGATAGGGCTACAAAATAAACACAGTATGGACATTTTTTTCTAAATCATAAAAAAACGTAGGTGAAAAAACTGTCAAAATAGGTGCAATTTGGGTACCGTCACGTTAGATATTTTAAAATTGCCAAATTGGGGTCTTTCACTTTTTTTTTATTTCCTACTTTTTCAATTAGTTTGAGGGGGACCGTCAGTGGCAGATCCAGTGGACGGTTCTTGGGGTTGGAACCAACTCTTTTTAGGACAATCAATGCACTTGACCCTTTGAAAACCGTAGCCACAGTATTTGACCTTCAGGTGTGTAAAAAATTAACAGCTCTTCATTTCGTGGAATAAATGCGTAGAAAATTCATTCAATCGTTTATCAAATCTTTCCATAATTAAATTTACAGGACTAAAGGAATACCGATTAAGCAAATATAATCCTCTACAACATGTACAATGACGTCGATGATGGACCAAGTCCCATTTTTCCGTTTTGTTCAGGGGGAAATGAGTGCAGGGAAGTGTAACTAGTATATTCGCGTCGAAAATGAAAATCGGGAGTTCAACATCTGGTTGGTCAACACAATTTACAAAAAAATAAACTATAAAACTTTCTTTTACTAATGAAGCATGATTTTTATACTAAGTTACTGTAAAGTGAGAAAAAACTACCTTTTCGCTTAAAACTAGAGTTCAACCCATTCTTGAACTTCTAAGATTTATGATTTAATTATTTTCACAGGCACTTGTTCAGTGCACTTGTTTTCTATCCCATGTATTTTATTATTTATCTGGAATACTTTGAAAGAATTAAGACATTCTTAACAATAAAAACTGTGGGTAATAAATCTATATTATATTGGGCTTCGAATTAACATACTACATGTAAACTCACACCACATCTTCCTATATATATATCTCTTTATTTTTTTTATTTTTTTTAATTGCTTTGTTAAAAGTTAGCTAGGTCATTATTTAACAATCGAAGTATTCCATATTTTTGGGCGTTTAATAGCAATAATAAAACCATGCAGTATGTTTTTTTCCTCATTGTTGAGGGCTACAGGCCAATAATTGTTTACATTGCAGGGGCGGATCCAGCCATTTGAAAGGGGTCCTAACCCAGGACAAAAAGGGGGGAGGGGGTTCCAACTATGTAGATATAGGAAAATGTGGTTGGTGTGAGTACCAATGAGACAACTCTCCACCCAAATAACAATTTATAAAAAAGTAAACCATTATAGGTCAATGTACGGCCTTCAACACCAAACAACAAGCTATAAAGGGCCCCAAAATTACTAGTGTAAAACCATTCAAACGGGGAAAACCAACGGTCTTATACATGTCGCCATTCAAATGCATTGGTCGTCCAAAATAAAGGTGGGGGTTATAATTCACTATATTTTATTTAACATGGTTGGATAGTTGTCTCATTGTAATCATTTTATCTGTTATATTTTTAATGCTTTAATTCTTTTCATACTACAAGTATTGGGTTAGAGGGGTCCTTTCCTGCTAAGGTTAACGAAAGCATGCCAGATTTAAAATGATTTAATCTGTCAATTTCATTAGAAATAAATAACTTTTAGTCTTTGACCCTGTGAGCATGTCTATGAGTGAAAATAGAAAATGGTTATTATATTTAAATTAACTCTTACCTACCATTATCATGATTATTATGATCAGTACTTATGTAAATATGCGAAAGGATATTTGAGTAGGCAGGTCAAGCAGAAAAAAAGCAAAATAAAAGGGGGGCTGCAAATGTTACCAAGAAAAGCTTCAATCCATTATTAAGGGTAGCTTTCCTGAAACATAATACTCATTTATCTACATTTTTGTATCAAGAGGTCCAAAGAAATTATATACATTTCTGCTCATTTTTCCATAATCATGATAATATTGAATTGAAACGTTTGAGGGTCAAATCTTGGTTGAAAAATACTACAACAATTTCTGGACATAATAGGCGTTATGATGTGAAAACATGCACTTCTAAATAACATATGCTAGAGGCAATCTAAATGTTCATATCAGCCCAAAAATAAAAATAAAACAATTTCTTTCATGTCTTTTCAATGCCAATTCATTTAGCTTTTCAACTGTTATATTTTGATTGCTTTAAGATTCAGTTACTACTAAGATGATTTTTCAGTTGTAAATAAATGAGACTGAGCAGGGCTCTTTAAACTATATTGGTGTCATGGTAAATAAGAATTTGATATTCTCTATGTACAATATAGCAAGCAAAATATATTTAAACAAAAATTTAATTCACATGCTCTTTTTTAAATGAAATTATGAGTTTATTAATCACTTGAAGATCAATCTCTTGCATTTTTGTTGTTGTTTTGAATCAGCTTAAGCTTATTAAAAAGTTCTTTCATTAATTTGTTTTGGAAACAAACAGTAAGATTTTGTTGATTTAAAAGATTATAGCCCCTGGAACAAAAAGTAAAATTTTAAGTTCAAGATCCACTTTTATGCAAATCAATTTGTTTGATACAGGACATGTTATAATGTTTTAACTTAATATAACTTATTTTAAATTATATATCACATTAAAATTTAATGAAAAGATATCATGAAAAGAGATGCACTCAGAAAAAATCAAAATTCAATTCGTCACCAAAAAGCAACTCAATTATATAACTTTTTCTAATATTAAGTGACAACATCAAAAGTTCTATGTAGGTTAAATAAGCTTAATCTGTCTTGTTTTTAACCCCCCCCCCCCCCCCCCCACTTCCCCTGTTAAAATTTAGGGAAAATCTTTTGACCTATAAGGATATGTATTAAAAAATGTTGCCAATTGAACAAAACTTGTAGCAATTTTGACTCCCCACCCCTACCCAAAGTATTTTAATCATGTTAATTTTTTTTTTATTCTTCTTTAATTTTTTGATGTCATCTCTAATACCGCATAGATTTTTAGGTGAAATATAATGTAATTATAAAAATGATGAAAAATGGGTTAAAAGAAATGCACTGCCATATAATATTTTCTTCTGGAGTCAAAAAACCCATAAATCAGGTTAAAAAAAGTTACAATTTATATATTGTTGGCTCTACAGACATGACAGAGTTATATATCTTTAATATCAGAAATGAAGGAAAATCATCCAACTGGAAATTTAGTTTGCTCTGAGACTACTTTATATGTTATAGTAGTCTCAGGTTTGCTTGAAAAATATTTAGTTGATTATATTTTTTACAATATAAATCCAAAGAAAATAGAACTGCAAAAAAATATTTAAGGAGATATGTACATATGTAAGCTGTTCACATACTCATATAAAATCTATTATAAAGAGTATTTGCATAAATATTTAAAAAATGGTCAATATATCTTATAAAACAGTAAAATAGCATGTCTAGGGAAAAATATTTATTTTTATATTTATAATTAATGCTAAGACAATCTGCAATAAAAAAAAGTTATAAGAAAAATACTTACTAGTAGCTTTTCTAGACTTGGATGACATTGCAACTGGCAAAATGTATTGTTGTTCAAATGAAGTGTTGTGTTGGTCAGTAGGCATTCAAATGAAGATTGTTGTACCAAACATTTAATTTAAACTCAAAAATACATAGTTCTGGTAATTTTCAACTTTGACATTACACAGTTTACAGGATGTTTATAGGTTTATGGCTTCAAAAGTTAATACATGCATAGGGGATTATCACACCTGTTTCTCATTTTGGCATTGATCAATCAAATTTCTCAGGTAAATGCAACCTTAAGCCAACAGGTGAAATTCATCAAAATATTCAACTCTGAAATAATTTGTCAATCAATAAATCAAACAAAAAAAATCTAAAATATATTGATCAGTAAATAAATAAAATCCTGAATTTTTTTAAAAGTTAAACATTTAAGAGAACATTTTCTTTATTCAATTCATGGACGTTTATATAATATTATCAATATAATTCTTCCATATTTTTAAGAAATGTTAATACACAATAATTAATTTCTGAAAAAAAAACACTTGTATTCTGTACTTTAACCTTTAGATTACAAAGTGTGATTATAAACTAAATTTACTGTGTTACAGTAAAAGGTAAACAGAAAAAAGTGTAAAACATCCCTAGGTCAAAAAGTCTAAATGAATGATTAAGGTGGTACCTAACACTACAGGGAGATAACTCTGTAAAATCAGCTAAACGTTTTAATTACGTTGTGTTGTTAAAGGGATATTAAGCTTCTCAACGATCAAAATGAGTGTTCTTCAAAATGCTAAATAACCAGTGTAATTTTTCTGATACAACGGTTGGTTCAAAAATTTTTAAATTTCTATATTTTTTTCAAAGGGTCAAAGTAAATACTTTGTCAAAATTTTAAGAAAATTAAACGAGCCAAATTAATTTTAGTTCAAGTGTTGGGTACCACCTTAAGGAAATCAATCTACAAGAATTTATTGGAATGCACATGAAATTTGAATATACTATAAACTGGATAATTCCAGTCTACAGGTCTACAAAATGGGGAAAGACTGTCACAAAGAAGCCTCTCATTAATCTCAAAAGTCCCTTTCAATATTTATTGTAATAATTTTAGGTAAACGGACAGGAAGTCACAGGACAAAAAGTCACAAATAATTTGTTGACAATTTTTTTAATATATATTATAGAAATATCCTTAAATATTAACTTTTTAATTCATTTATTCGTATTAAAGTTAGGAAATGTGTCATTATACTTGGAAAAGGAAGATTATATTTAATTTAATCATTCAAATGATTTTTCGCACTGAGCGATTTTAGTAAATTTAATAGCCACTTTGACATTTTGGTTTTTAACAATTATTTAATAATCTTTGAAACAAATTTTTATTTGTTTTTACAAAGTTGTTTTTTTAATACAAAAGTTCAAGAAAAATACAAACATTTCTAGTAAAAATAAAGAAAAGAGTCAGAAAAAATGAATTGGGACAAAAACTTTAACCTCGAAGAGGACAGACAGACCAACGTACTAAAGTATAGACTACAAAAACTACAGCACTTTCTACATGTTTAACATTTAAAAAAAAATACCAAGTAAGTCCATGCTGACCATGCAGTCTATATGCACATAATGAGACGTGTTTCATTGCTTTAACTGTGTTTTCAAGTCAACTATCCATTTAGCATGTCAATGTACACACTAGCTAATATACATTGAAAAACAAGCTAGTAAAGCAAGTCAACATTAAAAGTGTGAACAACAGCACATTTTTATTTGTTTACAGAGAAAACTAATCGACTAATTTAAGAAGTCAAAACATTTGAGTATAAACCATGAGTCTTGAGAATATATATATGTATTTGGAATGTTTGTTCATTAGCTGACTGATTTTAAATATATATATATTGGCACTCACACCACATCTTCCTATATCTATGGAAGTAAAAAATCATTAATATTTATGCACATGTACAGAAAAATTGTGTTCACACATGCGGAAGAATATATGTCAAGAACCTTCACAATCTTCTATAAAGAAGGTGAAGAATATATACTGATGTATATGCTGAGTTATAGGTCCTTGCTCTCTCCTTTAGCATGAAAATATCAATGCTGACCCTAAATCAAACCTATAAATTAACTTTAACTCTTACAGAATAGTGTCAACCATGCACTTGCACTGCACTATTAATTAGTAGAATAGAAGATATATAAACGGACAAAACTATATGCATGTAACCATGTAACTGTTAAATATACAATATTTAATATCAAGCAGAGCATACAGATGTGTATCATTACAATATATACTGGTATAAGTTATTATGGTAGTGGTGAAATCACTTAAATTTATTTGTCAAGCAAGAACTTGTCTCGGGATATTTTAAACTTCACTTTCAGGTATAAAGATGTGATTTTCTTTCTGAGACAAGTTCTTGGGACCATCCACAAGAACTTGTGGTCATCTCATGTTCAGTTCTCTATGTAAAATGATTATAAATACAGTGTTCATTCTATTATTTGTTGACTTTTTTCAACTATGAACTCACCATGTTCACAGAAAACAATTAGAATTGTTGATAATTAAATATTGATCATTGTTGATCAGTGAACTCTAACAGTTGACATCTTGTTTCTGGGAGAAAGAGTGTCCAGGGGGATTTCTTTTTCATTTCTTTTACCTTTAGAAAATTGTCTATTTTAGCATGTTTAAATAGAAGAATTATCCAGAATTTCTTGTTTAAATCCTGACATCCCAAAAAAGAGTTCCCATAACCTGAATGGATCAATCCAGTAATCCTGAGCTTAAAATTGCCAATTCTCATGTCCCGAAAAAGTCCTGCCACCCTCACAGAACATTTAAACCCCCTAAAAATAATCACAATTAATTTAACATGATTAAAAGGTTTTCCCCTTTACGGTCTCAGTTTCAAAATAATTACTTTTTTAAAGTACTATAGTATATACTGATTATGCTGATAGGCAATTAACATGATTAATAAAGGAATCAAAGGAGGAAAAAAATATATATATGTAGATTAATGTGCTTGTCTTCGAAATTCAGATAGGACCCTTATAGTGACTGTGGGTGTTAATAACCTCAGGATTTTGAATTGCCTCCTTCGAAATCCTGGATTTTTTTTTTTTAAATTTCAGGTTTTAATTTATTTAAATAATTGAGGAATCTCTGGATTTTAGGACCAGCCGCCCCACATATTATTCCTTGAAACGATTTCTTGTTTCATTGTCAAGTTTAACATGTTTAACAGATTAGGTCCTCAAAAACTATTAAGAAATAATTAGAATTCTATAAGACTTTTACAGATGGCTTATCATGCTATCATTATGATTATACATGTATTAGTTTACTAAATGATTAATAAAAAGAATAATGTGGGTCAATGAATGGGTAAAATGTTTTAAGGCATTCAAGTCGATAAAACTAGCTAGAGGATCCGAAAATCTGACAAAGTATTCCAAAACATGACATCCGAAATCTGACAATCATTCCAAAACATTAGAACAGCGAGAACCCTTTACCGTTAATTTCTTAATAGTTATCTTTACCCGTGTTTTGTGATTAATACACACATGACCATCATGACTGATATACCACATACACGAGACAAACACATCCAACATAATATATACATAACAAGCTCGGTAACAAGTTTCGAGTGTTTAGGGAGCATTTATAAGGAACGGGAGAGAAACTACTTCAATAACGTTAATGTCGAAAGTCGCTAAAACACGGGTCATGTTGGCGGTGAAAAAAAGAGTAATATAAATGTATATATTTATTCAAGATAAAAGTCATGAATTTGACGGATACAATAAATTACAATGACACAGATATAGCACTAGATCTGTAGTTTATAAACACTTTAAAAATGGTTTGCACGTTAAAAACATGCAAAATACTAACATGTTAAAATAGAAAAAAACAGTATGAAAATTGTCATGATAATTGGATAATATGAAAAGTCTAAATTCAATAATAAGTGAAATTCAAATGAACTCGACTTTCCGTGAAGCCAATACCATAGGACGATCGACGCAAGTTATTGAAACTTATTTTCAATAGGGTCCTTATATAAACTTTAAACAAAATAGAAAACGGGCAGTGCTTTTGTGTTTCTAAGCAGAGGTGTAGGAGGATTGCTCCATCCCCACGAAGCTGAGCAGTAATATATCGTAATGCATGCAGTTAAAATTCTTATTGATGTTTATTGAATAATATTCAGTATTTGTCTTTGAACAAAGGGATTCGTAAAATATTTTATGAGACCGGTAATTTTAAAATAGAAAAAAAATCACGATATGTATTTTTCCTTAGCAATATTTTTGAATAGTTTTGTATTGTAAGAGAAAAATGTAGTTTATTTTATTTCATATGGTTTATTAGTTAATGTATGCGGGTTCTACTTTGTAAACTATTTTACATAAAATTATTGTTTAAATGTTCTATACATTTCAAGCGTAGGATACTTCAACCAATGTCAAATAAGCACTTTTATAAACTATTGATCTTGTCTGGACAATGAGACTGCAGCAGTTACCAAATTATATATATGTCTAGTAAAGTTATAAAGAGCATCTTAAAAGTTCGGACAACGGTCAAGCGACATCTGCAACTTTATTTGTGTATTATACATTTTGTCGATAACTCATAAATCATACATTCTTGTGTTTGTTACTTGCTAGGACATTCAGAACTTAGTATTTAAACTTATTAAGCCGCTATGAAATCAATAGCGAGTTCCTTGTTATAATAGGTGTCAGTCGATCCCGGCCTGCCTGGATATCGGCAGCAATGTTGCATATTCTTATACATGTATTTCTTGTGTTGTAAAATAAGAATGCTTTATCTATTCGAGAATAATTAATATACCATCATTGAACTTAGTGTTTTATTGACTTCTTGTGCGTTATATGAAGAAAACCAGACAATGAGATACCTATGCTCTACCATCACTATTCAGAGTTAGTTCCCCTACAAAATAATATGATAGGAACTGGGTCGCAGAATGTCAGCTAGTTCCCCCACTTATTGACATGCAATCCGGTCCGGTCATAGAGTGGTTCGAGGACCCTGCTTCGTTTCTCGTGAAGAAGATGCTTGCTGAACTTTAAGGACTAGTGCCATAATATAGAAGACCTCCAGGACAGGAAACCGAATAGGAATTTAGCTATTTACTTATTCCTTGGTAACTGCAGAGGGTGAGTGCAGCCTACTATTAAATCACCTGTGACACTTTTATATATAATAATAGTTTTAATTTATTGAACATATAATTAGGTCTGATAAGTGATAAGGCTTATATTTTTCATCCCTCCTGAAGTCTAATATTATATTATTAAAATGGCAAAGTCTTTTGAGTTCAAGAACAACTTCATGGCTAATGTAGAAACAGCCATTGTAAATAGTAATAAAATAAGGGTTAAATTAGGTAATATTTATATCAATGCTCTTGTAGACTCTGGTGCTACAATTTCTGTTATTAATGAGCAATTGCTTAGAAGAGCATTTTATAAGAAAGAATTACCAGTCATAAGTACTACAGATTTACATGAAATTCGTGGAGTATGCAATACTGTACATAATGTTCAAGGGAAAATTGATTTGGACATAGATGTCAATGGATTAGTTATGCCCTTTTCTTTTTATATTTTAAGAGATGTTGGATTTCACTTAATCCTTGGTCAAGATTTTTTGACTACTCATAAGGCAAACGTTGATTTTTCAAATGGTTGTGTTTCATTTCATAATGATTTTACTATTGCTGCCTTGGAGTCTGGAAAGAATTTAGAGAGATATTTCATAGCAAACACAAACAAAACGCTGACTTTAAAAGCATATACAGAGAATGATATACAACTTTCTATCAATAAATTCCCAACAAATACAACAGTGCTGTTAGAGCCACACGATAATTTGATAAACAGACAAATATTAGGTTCAAATTGTCTCAGTGTAGTTAAAAATGCAAAAGTTTACTACAGAGTGCTAAATCCAACAAATGAAGACATTGTTATAAAGGCAAATTCACCAATTTCAAAAGTTTGGAAATCACCCACAAAACCAATCTGTGCCTTAGATAACAAATCAAAATCAGATGTTCAATTTCAAGACCCTATTAAAGAGGCATTACATCTTAATGTTACAATTGATTCCGATAACATTACTAAAGAACAACACCAAAAACTTCTAAAGTTAATAGGATCAAATAGGAATGTTTTCGCAAAAGATGCGTCTGAATTAGGCAAAACAGACTTGCATTATCACAATATTGAAACGACAAATGAAGCACCAGTAAGGTCTAAACGGTTTCAATATTCACCAAAAATGCAAGAAATTATGGAGACACAAATCAAAAATCTCAAAGAAAATGACATCATAGAAGAATCAATGTCTCCTTACCATAGCAGTGTAATCTTAGTGAAAAAAACAAACAATACATACAGATTCGTTTTAGACTTTCGAAAATTGAATGAGGTCACTAAAAAAGTTTCTTTCTCAATTCCTAAAATAGAAGAGGTTGTCGATACAGTTGGCTATTCAAGAGCTAAAATTTTCAGTTCGCTTGATCTTGCTAGTGGATTTCATCAGGTGCCACTTGATGAACAGTCAAAACACAAAACAGCATTCATGACACCACAAGGTCAATACCAATTTAAAAGATTGTGTTTTGGTTTAACAAATGCACCTGCAACATTTCAAATGTTAATGACTAAAGTCTTACAAGAACTAAATTGGAAGGTTGCACTTATATACATAGATGACATATTAGTGTTTTCCAAAAACTTTGATGAACATCTTGAACATTTGAATCTGGTATTTCAAAAATTAAAACAAGCAAAGTTAACTTTACAACCCTCAAAATGTCATTTTGCGGCAAAACAAGTAAAATATTTAGGACACATTATCTCTGAACATGGCATACAGGTTGACAAATCTAAAACAGTTGCAGTTTCTGAATATCCCATTCCAAAATCAGTCAAACAATTACGTAGCTTTCTTGGTATGTGCAACTATTACAGAAAATGTATTCAAAACTACAGTAAAATTTGTTCCTCTCTTACAACACTATTAAAGAAAGATGTAAAATTTGATTGGACAACAAAACAAGATGATGCATTCACTACATTAAAACAAAAACTGACATCTGCACCAATCCTTGCATTTCCTGACTTTGAAAAAGAGTTTTTCCTGTCAATAGATGCGTCAGATTCAGCAATTGGTTATGTATTAGGTCAAAAACATCATGAAGGACTAGAAAAAGTTATTGCATATGGAGGTAGAGGTTTAAGAGATCAGGAAAAACGTTGGCATATCAATCACAAAGAAGGGTTAGCTCTAATTGAAGCTATAAAAACTTTCAAACCGTATATAGCAAACAATCAGTTTACAGTTTACACTGATAGTATAACCGTGCGATGGCTAAATAACTCAAAGGACGCTACTGGACGACTTGGGAGGTGGTCATTGTTTTTACAGCAGTACACTTTCAACATTGTTCATAGACCAGGCACCCAGAACCAAAATGCTGATGCATTGTCACGAAGAGATTATCCCATAGATAGCCAAGACAAAGAATACCAATCTGATGATGACCTTCCAGAGATTGGTTCACTTCATGCTGAAAGGAAAGAACATATAGCAGTCACCTTTGAGTTTGGCTGGGAAAACAGCATCCGGATTCCTGAAGTTCTAGCTATTGAAGAGGACCAACCTAAAGATCCTGATGAGATATTACCAACACGTCAAACCTTGTACCAGCTACAAAGAAACTGTCCAGACTTCAAACCAATTTTTGATTATAAACTAAAAGGACTCGTTCCAGATGAGGTTCAAAAGGCAAGATCTCTTGTTGCAAAGGCGTACCATTATGAAATTATTGAAGGCATTTTGTACCATATGGTTTCCGAAAATTCAAGAAAACTTCCTCCAGGCCATAATTTCATAAAACAACTTTGTGTTCCAGCTGTCCTACGACGTGATGTGATGTTATGTTACCATGATAGTAAAATGGTAGCTCATCCAGGTGTTGAGAGAAACCATGCATCCTTACGTTTAAAATACTATTGGCCAAATATGTATTCCGACATAGACAAGTACGTAAGAACATGTGAACAGTGCCAGAAATCAAAGAACTCTAAACATCAGAGACCAGTACCCCTTACTCCTTTGCCAATTGAAAATGTGTTTGAAAGAATGCATATGGATTTTTTAGAACTATCAACAACACCTGACAAACACAGATACTTGCTACTAGTGGTTGACAGTTACTCGAAATGGTGTGAGGCATTTCCCTTGAAATCAATGGGAGCAAAGGTGGTTGCTAAAGTATTATTCAATGAGATAATTTGCCGCTGGGGAAGTCCACGTTGTATCATATCTGACAGAGGTGCCAATTTCATGTCCAAGCTTGTTCAAGCTCTTTGCGAGTTATGTGATGTTACTAGACACTATACAAGTAGCTATCATCCGCAAACCAATGCAGCCTGTGAAAGAATGAATTCTTATATCATTCAATCCCTTCGTTCATATTGTAACAAAGAACAGACAGATTGGCCAGATTTTATACCTCCAATCATGATGGCTTACAGGTCCACACCTGCAACACAGTCAACTCAATTCTCACCATTTGAAATACTGTTTGGACAACCAATGAGGCTGCCTATTGATGTGTCTTTAATACCAAAACAAACAATGCCAAGGGAAACTAAACAACATGTAAATGAATTGGTAAACAGATTAAAACTCTACCGTGAAGTTGCTGCTAAAAACCAGAAAGAAAAACAAGACAAATATACCTTTCAACACGACAAAAAAGCAGTTCAACCAACTTTCGTTGCTGGGGCAAAAGTATGGCTATATTGTAGCAGAACACCAAAAGGCAAGAATCACAAATTAGTTCAAAGATGGACAGGTCCTTACCGAATTCTGTACAAAGGGCCAAATAATACCTTTAAGATTAAAAATACTGAAACACAAAAAGAGGTTAAGGCATTAGTACACGCTAAGAGACTGAAAGACTACCATAATCCCCTAGACCGTCCAAATTATCTGCTGCCTGAATATGAAGACATTCTACTTGATGTAGAAGAGCAAGATGATAACGAAGCCACAAATGTTGAGCGTAATGATGACCTTATTGATTCACAAAACATGCAAAATGAAGACAATAATCAGACACAAAATGAAGTTCAGACTCAAAGTTCAGTTCAAAATGATACAAATATTCAAGACAAACATAATTCACAGGTCAAAAATTCACAAAAGGCAAACCAAGGGGCATCACAAAATCAAAACAGATTACAAAACCCTCAGCATACCGCATTTCAGTCCAATGAAATTGAAAAACTTGTTGAATATAGTCTTTATCAGGGTAAACCTATATACAAAGTAAAATTGACTGGTAAGCCAGGAACTAGTTGGCAAGATGGTTCACGTATTCCAGAAAATTTAAAACAGGATTACCATAGACAATACAATGCAAAAGGACGAAAGCGGAAACGTCCAGGAAAACACAAGTTTTTTGAGTCAACTAAAAGTCCGTCAGTTCAAGTCATTCAAACTTATAAGGCATTTCCCAAAACAAAACCAAATTCATTTCAAAACCAGGGAAATAGTCAACAACTCAGTCAAGTACCTAATCAAAAAATTGTAAGTGTTCTATTAGACAAAGATCAAAAACAGTCCAGATATTTTGTAAAGTTTTCAAATGGTAATGTCTGTCAAGGTCCAAGAAGTACTCTATTTATGAGTGAGGATTTAAGACCTGATGTGTTTAGGCAGTTCTTAAAAGTCCTAAAACAAGAAGAAAATATGTGTGCAAACTCTCAAAATCCAGTACAACCAAATGATTTTGTGCCAGTATCCCAGTTTGATATTGAAACAATGAAATTTATGCACCATTTTACACCTACAACACGAAGAGCAATACCCACTCAATATTCATCTGGTCATGGCATTAACAGGTTCAGATTAAAACTTATTGAACATTATGCAAGGGTTAATGGCAATGATCCAAGTCTGTACTAGTTCCTTACCAAAACTGGGTATGTTATAGGTTCTGCTTTAATCGAGCTTTTGTTCTTAAAAAGACACGCTCGTATAAGTTTTTAAGGATCTATATATTTATTTCAGCATTGTTCATGCTCTTGTCCTAGACAAAGACCATGGAATACAATTTTTTTTTCAATAGTAATGTAATTTTTGTTGTTCTTATCATTCAACACTAAAATAAAGTAATAAGACATAAATTAAAAATAACAATGATTGTTTAATGTGATGACAAATATTTAGAAACATTTTTAAACTGTAGAGTAAGGGTTGGTCTCGTCAACCAAACCTTACTTCTTACAGGCAGTTTAGTATGGAAGTGACGACTCCATGCTGAATTATTATCAAATTCGGGGAATTCATTTTCATTGATTTCTTAAGATTATGATACATCATTGTTATTTTTGGTTTTTGAAATATTAATATTTATATCTAATCAGTCAGTTATAAAAGTCCGAAAATTTATTTTTACCCTATATTTCTTAAGTAATGTGTTAGTTAATCCCAAGGGTTTGTACTTTATAGTTTTTAATAAATTCAAAGATCAACTAAAGAATAATATTAATGCTATGTACATGTAGATACTAAACGTTTCTCTATTAAATATAAACTCTGCTCATCGCTTTTCATAGGGCTAAGAATAAATAGTTTTTCAAGTTTATAGGATATTAATATTTCATGTATTAAGGCCAAAATAAATTGTCACAAGGTGATTTTAGTAAGCTGTGTCTCATTATACTCAGTAGTATGGAAGAAGTTTCAATAACATTTATGATTATCAAATTAGACTATTTCAGAGGATTCTAGTACAGAAAAGAACCAGAATACAAGACATTTTCAAAGTAAATTGCAGTTAAGCAATCAAGTTCTGTGCTTTGCTCGTGGGAAAAAGAGATATATTCAGCCTCATTCAAGTGTCAGTTCATCATGCTTGTGAAAAATATTATTTAAAGGAAAAATCCATTAGGTTATGGATTTCATGTTACATTTCGGAATATGTAACATTTCATTGTGTGTCATTTTTGAATCTCCATGTGGATATGGAATTCACAGTTTACATCCGTCATATGTAAATTTCTTCAGTTTCATGCGGATTGAAACTTCGAAGGTCAGGAAAACCATATATTAGCTATGAATCGCCATGCAAATATGGGATTCACAATTTACATACATCTAGCCTATGTAAATCCTGAAGTTTCATGCAGAGTGAAACTTCAAACCAGGCGACTGGTTGGTGTGGAGCAAAAAAATTTGTCGGGTATGAATCGCCATGCAGAAATGGGATTTAGAAGTTTCATGTGGATTGAGACTTCAAACCAGGCAACTGGTTTATGCCAATAAAACATCCTTCGGGTACCACTCTCTTCTGAGAGGAAGGTTTGTTTTGTATCCAGAAGAATTGTCGTGTTCGTGCAACAGAACAGATGTGTTCCAGAATATTTCAGACCAATAGACTATTATCAAAAGATTCGTATCAAAAGATTCAAATCATAAGACTGTGTTAAAATAACTATTCATTTCGTTAATAATGAGATTTATGTCAAAGGATTAATATCAATAGAAGCAAAACCAAAAGACTGTGTTCGAATGACAATACATTTTTTGTTCAATGACGTTAATAATGATATTCATGTACATAATTCAGGATGTGTTTACTTTCAATGAGGATATTTCAATTATTGTAGAATAATTTGCTTTAATGAAATAATGTTAATTTAAATAATGTGTGTTACCATGTAATATATATATTATGCACATGTATGAAAAGATTTTTTTTTATTGTTATTTCTTCTTTCTATAAGAAAAAAAAATCTTTTGTGGAAGAAGGGAGAGTATATCACCAAGGAAAAATGAGGTATTTTTCCTTAGCAATATTTTTGAATAGTTTTGTATTGTAATAGAAAAATGTAGTTTATTTTATTTCATATGGTTTATTAGTTAATGTATGCGGGTTCTACTTTGTAAACTATTTTACATAAAATTATTGTTTAAATGTTCTATACATTTCAAGCGTAGGATACTTCAACCAATGTCAAATAAGCACTTTTATAAACTATTGATCTTGTCTGGACAATGAGACTGCAGCAGTTACCAAATTATATATATGTCTAGTAAAGTTATAAAGAGCATCTTAAAAGTTCGGACAACGGTCAAGCGACATCTGCAACTTTATTTGTGTATTATACATTTTGTCGATAACTCATAAATCATACATTCTTTTGTTTGTTACTTGCTAGGACATTCAGAACTTAGTATTTAAACTTATTAAGCCGCTATGAAATCAATAGCGAGTTCCTTGTTATAATAGGTGTCAGTCGATCCCGGCCTGCCTGGATATCGGCAGCAATGTTGCATATTCTTATACATGTATTTCTTGTGTTGTAAAATAAGAATGCTTTATCTATTCGAGAATAATTAATATACCATCATTGAACTTAGTGTTTTATTGACTTCTTGTGCGTTATATGAAGAAAACCAGACAATGAGATACCTATGCTCTACCATCACTATTCAGAGTTAGTTCCCCTACAAAATAATATGATAGGAACTGGGTCGCAGAATGTCAGCTAGTTCCCCCACTTATTGACATGCAATCCGGTCCGGTCATAGGTCCTCAAAAACTATTAAGAAATAATTAGAATTCTATAAGACTTTTACAGATGGCTTATCATGCTATCATTATGATTATACATGTATTAGTTTACTAAATGATTAATAAAAAGAATAATGTGGGTCAATGAATGGGTAAAATGTTTTAAGGCATTCAAGTCGATAAAACTAGCTAGAGGATCCGAAAATCTGACAAAGTATTCCAAAACATGACATCCGAAATCTGACAATCATTCCAAAACATTAGAACAGCGAGAACCCTTTACCGTTAATTTCTTAATAGTTATCTTTACCCGTGTTTTGTGATTAATACACACATGACCATCATGACTGATATACCACATACACGAGACAAACACATCCAACATAATATATACATAACAAGCTCGGTAACAAGTTTCGAGTGTTTAGGGAGCATTTATAAGGAACGGGAGAGAAACTACTTCAATAACGTTAATGTCGAAAGTCGCTAAAACACGGGTCATGTTGGCGGTGAAAAAAAGAGTAATATAAATGTATATATTTATTCAAGATAAAAGTCATGAATTTGACGGATACAATAAATTACAATGACACAGATATAGCACTAGATCTGTAGTTTATAAACACTTTAAAAATGGTTTGCACGTTAAAAACATGCAAAATACTAACATGTTAAAATAGAAAAAAACAGTATGAAAATTGTCATGATAATTGGATAATATGAAAAGTCTAAATTCAATAATAAGTGAAATTCAAATGAACTCGACTTTCCGTGAAGCCAATACCATAGGACGATCGACGCAAGTTATTGAAACTTATTTTCAATAGGGTCCTTATATAAACTTTAAACAAAATAGAAAACGGGCAGTGCTTTTGTGTTTCTAAGCAGAGGTGTAGGAGGATTGCTCCATCCCCACGAAGCTGAGCAGTAATATATAGTAATGCATGCAGTTAAAATTCTTATTGATGTTTATTGAATAATATTCAGTATTTGTCTTTGAACAAAGGGATTCGTAAAATATTTTATGAGACCGGTAATTTTAAAATAGAAAAAAAATCACGATATGATAAGATTGAAACAAATCAAATTAAAAAAAAGTACTTTTAATCTGAACATCATCATGCTAAATGTTCTTTTGAGATAAACTTAAGGGGTTACAAATTGTAATCATTACAGATACATGATTGTATCAACGTGGAAAAATATATATTCATGAGGAACGATTAAAAAACAGTCAACAGGTCTGGTCTGGTCAAGCAGACCTGTCCACAGGTCTGGTCTGGTCAAGCAGACCTGTCCACAGGTCTGGTCTGGTCAAAGCAGACCTGTCCATAGGTCTGGTCTGGTCCGGTAAAGCAGACCTGCCCACAGGTCTGGTTTGGTCAAGCAGACCTGTCCACAGGTCTGGTCTGGTCAAGCAGACCTGTCCACAGGTCTGGTCTGGTCAAGCTGACCTGTCCGCAGGTCTGGTCTGGTCTAGCTGACCTGTCCTGTGAACAAGTCTGCTTTATCAAACTTGTCCTCAGGTCTGGTCTGCAGCAGTCCTAAAAAAGTAGACATGAGGTCTGGTCTGCTAGGGATTAAGTTAACTTACAGGTCTGCTAAATTGTTCCCAAGTTAACCTATAGAGCAGTCATAAGGACTGCTTTAAGTTAACTAGTGTCAAGGTTAGGACTGCACCCATCTGTAGTCCATGCTTGCATGGATCAATTCTGCTTGAAACAATGAATATTGTATTAGTCCATGCAAGCATGGACTAAGGCTGTTTTGATGGTCCATGCATGCATGAACTCAGTCTGCTTTGTTAGTCCATGCAAACATGGATTTAGTTAACGTTAGTTGCCTTCGTCCATGCATGCATGGAGTAAGCTTAGTTCCCAAGTGTTCATGTTTACATAATATGCAAGGGTTTAGCAGTCAGGGGACTTACTGAAATAAGTGATTTTTAAATCACTTATTTGAGTAGCAAATTCGAGGTTTTGTCACAAATTGGAATTTTGTAGTTTTTTCAAAATTTTAAACACATAGGTTTAAATAATATCTTTTAATTAGTAAAATTAAAAAATATGAACTTTTTGCTTCTATTAAGTAGCAAGATTTATGCCTTTAATGCTATCATTTAGCTAAAAATTCTATTTTAGTTGAAAAAATGCTATAATAATGGCTTTGCATAATGAACTGATACTTTCTTAAAAGATTTTTCACAGCAGTGGGAGTATTTTTCCTGTGAAGTTCAAGGTTTCATCTTTAAGATTATGTAATAAAATTCTACTGTTCGCGATAAAAATTTCACTGTTCAGGGGTGTTGAAATTAGTGGGGGTAATTAAAAGAATGATAATTAAAGAAGTGATTTTTATGTCATTATCCTGGATTCAGTACAAGGTCATCACCTGAAATCACCTGGTCATCCTAGACAACACAGATGTTGGTTCTGATAAGTTTAGAAACATAATTAGTGTTTATTCTATATTTAAAGCTACAATAAAATTAAATCACTTCTTCTAGTGATTAATTTGTACTACTTAAATAGGTGATTATTAAGGTAGCACAATACAAAGATTTTTTCACTGCCAATCAGACAACTTTAAACTGATGTAATTCATTTCATCCTTCTTTATATTTTATAAATGAGGTACCAAAAGAAAGAAGAAAGATTAATCTTTCAAATTGTGATAATTTCATTATGACCTAATTATTACATAATTAATTATTATGTAATTAGTCGCTATATTGTGATGTCCACACTTGAATGAATTTAGCGTCTTTGTTTTTCAT